>NC_044918.1:6834795-6851517 GCF_003576645.1 Ipomoea triloba
AAAAAAAAAAAAAAAAAAAAAAAAAAAAAAAAAAAAACCTAGAAGAAGAAGAAATTACAAGTAACCTAGCAATTTAAATAATTGGTAAATAAATTACTAATACAACAATAAGTTTGGTTAATCAATTTATGAAACGACTGCCTTTAATGAGATTATGGGACTTGATTCAAACACGGCAGGATATAATTACTATATATGTAAAAAAAAAAAAAAACAAAAAAAAAAAAACAAAAAAAAAAACTGAAATGAGTGCTCGTGTGAGTAGCTAGCAACTGGTTTGAGGTTTGTTTTCTCCATATATTATGTTGCATTTTATGCTTTATGCTATATCAAATCATACATACATATCATGTACTATATGGCGTCAATAAAGAAAAGTATGGTACATTATATTTGACTAATTTATTTCTCATAATTTTTAAAAATGATTAGTCACTTAATTAGACTAAGTAATAGGTGAGTAGTCCCCCACCACCCCTTAAAAAAAAATATCAAATATCAAATATTGAAAAATATGCCCCTCTAAGACCTAGTATTCAACTTAGAATTGGAGTATCCGACACACATCAAACATGTAATCATTTTAAATTTCAACCCATCAAACCTTACCAATCTAACTTTATTGTAAACCTAAATATCATTAGCTAGCTTGCCGCTTTCCAACTACTACTCCTAATTTATTGTAATAATAGTAATTATTATTATTATTAATACAACAAGACAATAAATAGATATTGTATTATTATTAATCATTATAACTAAATATCTAATTAATTATACATCATTATTACTCCACAATAATCTATTGCACCATCCTTAAAATTTTAAAAATATAGAAATTAAATATCATGTACGTGCATATCATACCTCAACATTTGATACATAGACACATGTGTGCGGCGTGTACATAGACGCGGTGGAATTGGCTCATGTTATTTTATAATCTTTTGAAAATTTTCAGATTGACAAAACCCTTATTATAAAACTCAGTGATTCGAGACAGTTTGTAAGTGAATTACTAATACAATTGTATAGTCGATGATCAAGTTTTGTATGAGTGCACAATGTTAAACAGCTCTCCGAGCCAAACAAGTATGACCTGAGGTGAATGTGAAACAGTTTTATAGGGACGGGAATACCGGGTGGTGTATTATTAAACAAAATTGCAACTTGTATCTAAAATTAAAAAAAAAAAAAAAAATAGAAGAAGAAGCTAGATTTGAGGAGATGGAAAAAGGTGGTTGGACAAATTGAAATGAATGAACGACCAGATGTATGGCAAGAATGAAAGCTAAAGTGAAAGAAAGAAAAAGTATTCCATAATTGGAGTCTTTAAACAATAATATCCCTCAAAACGCTGCTTTGCTTGCGTAATTGCATACTGATGATTAGATTCATTAACCCCAAAACCTTGATTTCGTGTCTTCAACATAGACCCCTCATTGGCTGCTCTCCGCCATGATTGATCAATCAGTTACTTTTTTTAGTATTTTTGTTTGTTTTTTAAAATATATTTCTAGAAAACCAAACACTTGCCATTAATATTAGGTTGCAGTGTCCGGAGAGGCCGACAATTTTGCCTCAACGCGACAAGTGTTTTCTTTATTTATTTTTATTTTTTAAAACAAAATTTTACTCTAACAACCCCACACTAGATTTTTTTTAGAATATGTTATTTTTCCTTATTATTTTCAATTATGTTGTGTCTTATAATTATTGGGTACAGTGTCCTTTAATTGAGAGATCTCACCATTAAAAAATGTCATGTAAAGAAGAAAAGATTGGAGGAAAAATTTGTAGAGGAGCAAGTATCATTACTCTTTTTCTTAGCTAATAAAAAGTTGAATAATTTTTAAAAAGTAATCACTAAGCAAAAATGTGTTTAAAAACATGAATAATGTAACATTTTGGGCACACAAAAAGCAATATAGAGTTGATGGGTTGTTAACTAGTGGTCTAATGTTTCCTCTCTATACAGGTAGTTGGTCTCGACCTAAGGCATGGGTTTAGGCCCATTCTAGTTCGGAATTGTGGGACACGAATACACGACTGTCCATTTTTTAAAATAGATTTCAAGTTTGAAGGACTACTTTTATTATATTTTAGGTAATAAACTTGTAATATACTCCCACAATTTGTGGATCAACTTTTCTAATTTAGGTTGAGCATTTTAATTAATTTTTGAGTTGTTTAAATACACTGAAAAAATAGCTTGTAAAGAATTCAAAATATATACTTGTTACCCTAAGCCATAAATAGCATTCCATATTGTCTCAAATCTCTTTGGTTTTATTCCCTTGTTTATGATTAGTAGTGTTAGCTAGTCGTCAACTATTATGTCATAAAATCATCAAGAATTTGATCAAAGCTCGAGTCCAAAATATAAAAAAGCTAGTGCATGTCATGTTATAGAGTTTTGTGTCAAATCTTGCTCAAAATAAGAGAGAAACTATGCAAATACAACTCAACCTAAATCTTTGTTATAGTATAAATGACTCCTCGAACGAACATATCGCGACTATTGAATGATCTCAAATCAACGGCTATAAATCAATAAAAAGAGGAAAAATACAGTAACATTTTGGTAATTTCAATGATATGTTGGTCATTTAGATATGCTTAGTGGTACCTTGGATCTAATGTACCATCAAGCATTCCCATGTGCACCAAAGACAGGCATTTGGTAGTGCACCAAAGACAGGCATTTGGTAGTGCACCAAAGACCAACTCATAGTATACCACAGTATCACTTAGTACACAACAAAAATATAATTGGTGTAGAAAATTATCAAAATGCCACCACATTTTTTTTCCTTTTAGCAATTGAAATGAATTTATCTAACGGTCTTGATCTATCCGTATGGGTGGAGGCTGTATATAAGCTCAAATGCGACCACACCATTAGTTATGCAAAAAAGTCCCAATAGTGTTAGGAAATGCACAACAAAGAAATGCATCATTCGGTACACATCACCACAAAATATGCAATAAATTTTCACATTTTTTGCAAGTGCAATCTTTTAATACTAAATATGCAAAATGTTAATACTAAATTTGCAAAATGTTAATATTCAATGTGCAAACCTGAAAAAGTCTGAGAATTGTATATTTTAGTGTTCAAGTTTGTATAGTAACGTTGATAATAATTACGAAAATATCACTGCATTGTTTTTTTAAATTTGATTTGATTCACCCATTTTTTAAATATAAGGTCAAAATTGATTCTTATTTCTCTCTTAAGGATTTGTTCTCATTTGATCCAATAGATATGTACGGAATACTTTGAATTAAATAATTATATTTGAGGAATTAATGTGGTGGAGAGAAGCAGAATATTGTTGCTTTAAAGAAAATTATAATATATAGTATGTAATCTAGAATGGCGTCTAAATGCAGCGTGGAAATGGTTGTGGTCCGGTGTGGATGACACCCGCGATGACGAAATTGATCTGGCCAAGTGAGCTTCCAGGAAAGTCACCTAAAGTCACGGTTCAAACAGGTAATACCTCGTACCAAGTACTCACCTTTAATACATCGTATACATTTCTACACCTGTATTTCAAATAATTTAGTTTGAATGAAATTTAATCATGGAAAATAATTAAACTTAGACTTTTCGTAAAAATTATATATTCATTCTCTCTCTTCTTTGTCTAAGTTGATTAATTATATATAACTTAACTTGACTTATTTCATTGTGGTCATTTACCGAGCTAGTGTCACACCTAAAGCGTTAAGGACTTTCCAGTAAATCAAAGAATTAAAAAAAAAAAAAAGATTCAAAAAGTGTATATATTTGCTAAAGCCGAATAAGTTTAAAGAGTTTTATACCATATTTTTCATAGAATGATAATCAAGTTTTGTCAATATTATCCGTTCTAAATTTGAATTAGCGTGACAATGATAAAAATATTGAATGTCATACGAACAAATAAGAGTATTTTCTCAAATAAAAATTAAATAGTATAAGCACAATTTTAAATGAAATCTAAATTAATTTTGCAATGATGAAATACATGGCGTAGTATAAATTTGAAAAAAAAGAAAAAGGAAAAAAAAAGTGAGCATAATGGGTGTACGGTAGAGAGTAGGGAGACACAATACGACATAGAAAATCTCCAAAAGATTAGTTGAGTCCAGACACTATACACACACAGACAACACACCAAAACACACGGACAAATTCAAGGCAACTAAACAATAATGATTTCAAAGTGGACCACCAATCTATGATATATCCATCCCAATGATTCACCTCAAGACTTTGCCGACGACCAATCATCATAACGTGTCTACAAAGCAAAATACATATATTCAATAATTAATGTTTCTGCAAATAATTAACATACATTATCTCCTCCTAAATCCTTTGATTTGAGATAAACTAATATCTAACTACTTGAATATATGCTCTAAATAAAACTTCCAATCATAGCCAACAAAAGATTATAAAAAAAATTAATAGTTATTTGAATGTGTGCTTTGAGTTAAATCTGTCTTATAACTTTAGTCAGCAAAAGATTACAAAAGAGGTAAATCAAATGTTCAAACATGTGCTATGAGTGAAGTTTGTCTTGAAATAAATCGGTTCAAAGCAAGAAAGTCTAATAGGCAACTCTAACGTAAAATTCAACTTGAAACTTTATAATTATATAAAAATTAGCTAGATTGGCCTTGCCTAAATCTAATGTAATCTTAATATAATCAAATTGTAGGGGTGAATGGTCACGGAGACATGCCTTTTTAAAAAGAAAAAAAATAACATTTTTGGGTGAGAATAAATCTGGACCGTTGACGTAGGACTTTGAACTAAAATGTTTGGACCATTTCATGGCGGATAACGCAAAACCCACTTTTTCCGTCACCCCCACCACCCTTTTGTCTGAAAAGAAAATAAAATTTTTTAGTGTACTTTTTGGGATGCTTTTGAACGCATACGCCTACTTTGTTGCCATGGCCTAAAGTCCACCTGAAGCTTCCTATGTTTTCATCATGACATTATGACATTTCTCCCACGGGCGCTAAAAGTTTAATATCCCACATCATTTCCGCACCATATTCCCTTTTTATCCTTACTCGCTTCCTAATTAACTGTTCTCCCCCGCCCCGTTTTATCTGTCACTATGGGGTATTTGGTAAATAACTGTTAGCTGATTAGGTTAGTGACTTTGACTAATTGATAACACTAATTGATTTGTAGAAAGATGTTTCGTAAATTAATTGTTAGCTGATAGCTGAGTTTATCAAAAAGTCAATCGAAAAAGTTACTTTGAACAGCTTTTTGAATTTTAGTGTTTTGAAGCAATAAATTGCTGTAAAAAGTTAATTAATCAAACACTTATATTGGTTGTTTAACCAAATCAAACAGTTAATAGTGGTCAAATAAGCGAAAATTGACTAATAAGCAAACTATGCTCCCAAACATGATCTTTGACATGAAATTGCAATTACTCCAAATAAATTAATATTGTACTTTGAGATGCTAAATGATTATAAATATTAGAAATTACTGACATTTTAATTTATTTAAAAGAGAGTGACACTTTTATTCTTAAATTATATATAAAAAAAATACGAAGTAACATTTTTCTGTCTTAATTATATTGTCAATATTTTTGTCCCACAATTATTTGTAAAGTGATTTTATCTTTCTTCAATAATCTACAAAGCAATTTTTTTAACCTAATTTTAGCAAAATTTGATTTAAAAAATTATTTTGTAGATAATTGAAAGATGAAATGTGTTAATTAATAATTTAAAAGAATTTTTTTTTAATTTAACGATGGGGACATTTTAAAAAAGAAAAAACAAAGCATGAAGGAGAATAGATTTTAGAAAATTATGCAAGTGAGGCATACATAGGACGTAGGAGGGCCACAAGGCGTGGGAAGCATGAGGGGATCACGTGATGCGTGACCCACCGGTCGCCTAAAAGTCGGGTTTCCACGAGGCCCATGACGGGCGTCCAAGAGAGAGAGATGAATTTTATGGGGATTTCTTTTCTTTTCTTTTTTTTTTTAAATAGATATTTGAGAATTCCTTTCTTTCAGATCACGCCAGTGAGGAAGGAGGGGTGGGGGGGTGGGGTGTTGACACTTTCTAAATCAGAAAACTAACAGAAGAAGAGGAGACAAATACACGTGAGCGCCACATCACATAACCACCAACTGAATTACGAGTATCATTATCTTTCTCTTTTTGTTTGGTTAAAGCCATAATCCCCTTCACATTTCCACTATCCCCTTCCCTTTTCTTGGAATTATACCAAACGCAACTTTTCTATTTGATATTTCCATCCATTCCCTCTTTTACAGTTTACCCCCCAAATACCATCATTATTATCTCTCTTTACCCACAGTAATATCTCACTTCACTCCTCGTCGGCGTTCTCAAAAAAATATTAATTTTTAAAAAATATATACTACTTGTAATTTTAATCAATTAACTTACAAAATATATTCTGGTTATCAAGTCAACGATCTGATTAATTCAGTTGAGATTATTCATAATATTTTTATTTTATTAATTAATGAAGATTGAAGGTTCATATTCAATATCCGGAATCATTTGTCTTTTGCCCTTTTGCTTGAATCATCTATCCAACCGCAGTAATTGACGAAAAAGAAGAAATTAAAGAGATAATTAAGGCAATAATCACTTCATTCAATTCATATATGTATAATATAATCCATTAATTAAGATTTACAAAAACATATGATCTTCTAATTAATATGACAAAGAAACAAAGAGGGAGATTGATTAGTAATCTCTATTTTTTTGGGATGTTTCTACAGATGAACTAATTAACAGCGGCTAGCTAGCTAATTACCATTTTGGGATGATCACAAGCCCTCACCAAAAAAAGGTGGGTGGGGGGGACGTTTCAGATTGTACTATATATCCACTATGATATTTATAATGATTTTTTTTTTTTTTTTGATGATGAAATTATGGGAAGCAGGGCAGGGCGGAGGTGATGATGATTGGTTAAAACACGTAAAGCAACTAACAGGCTGCGGAGGGGTTGGTGAAGGGGTTGAAGAAATGAGGCTTTGGAGCCATGGTAAAAGGGCTCTTGTTGGAGGCTTCCACGGCGGCGCCGCCGATTCTCTCGCAGGAAGGGCACATCGTGAGAGTCGCCGCCGGCAGCTGCATGTAGAACGGCTGCGCTAGCTTCAGGGCTTTCAGCTCCTGGACCTCCTTCTGTAGCCGCCGGTTCTCGTCGGTTAGCGTCTCGCAACATTTCTTCAGGAACTCGCAGTCGACTTCTGTCTGCTTCAGCTTCGTTCTGTACGTTAAGGAAAAACATAACCTCGTTCAGAATTCATTTCTCGGGAATCGAAAAATAGAGTACGATGATCTGATGTCTAGCTAACCTGGCGCGTCTGTTTTGGAACCAGACTTCCACTTGTCGGGGCCTGAGACTGAGTTCCCTGGCTAGATCTTGCTTCTGTTTCTGGAATTCCGAGGAACAAATTAAACAATCATCATCAATTTCTCGATCAACGAATGAATTTATATTAGATCAAGCAGAAATTAATGAAGGAGGTACGATGTAGTACCGGATTGAGAGTGCTGTGTTGTTTGAAGCTTTCTTCCAAAAGCGCGGACTGTGCTTTGGTGAGCCTGAGCTTCTTCCGGCCGTTACCGCCGTCGTCATCCTCGTCGCTGATGACTCTCGACGAGACTCTCTCCATCTCCGCCTCCTCACTCTCTCTCTCCCGCTTCACGCTAGCGTTGGAGTACGAGGAAGCCGCACTGTCCTGTCGGTACAAATCAGCGGACTGATGATCTACACAAACCTTGTTCGCAACAACCGCCGCCGCGGCCACCTTCTTAACCGCCGCGGCCTGACGATCAAACGTTTCACCGGACAGGCTGAGCGTCAAGGACGGCTCGAAGCTCATCGCCGCCGCCGGTTTCCTGGCGGGCTTGTCAACCTTGGAGGCCTGATCGGAACACGAAAAGCCTAATCCCAAGACAAGGCCGGTGCTACAGACATCATCAAAACCCATCTATATGTTTCGCAGAGCTTAGGAACGAGGAACAGAGGAATTAATTAAGGTTGTAGTGCGAGGTGAGGTGAAAAAACAAATGGTTGGGGAGATGAGAGTGGGGGAAGAAGGGGTTATATAGGAAGACTTGGGGAGTTACTTTTGGTTTGTTGAATTGTATATATTTAAGAGTCTTGGAAGGGCAATGGAAGAATAACAATGGAAAAAGAATTGAATTTTGAAGGAGACTTTTGTGCTGTGTTGGGGGGGTGGGTTGGGTGTCGGGGGTAGTAGGGGCCAAGGGGTGGGTGGTAGCTATCTATCTTCTGTCTGTGATGATTAATAATCAAATAATAATCAAAAGAATGAAATGAGTACACAAACGAATATGTTGTGTGGAGAAATTATTATGATTTGAGACTCTCTCTCTCTTACCAGGTTGACTATTTGAACCCCACTAATTTTAAGAGGAATTCTATTTAATAATAATAATAATATTATTATTATTATTATTATCCACACTAAAATTTACATTATTATCTCATTAATACAAAAAAGTCAATAAATATAATTTTTTATAATAATTACGCCATATAATACTTATTACAAATTACGTGATTTATCAATATGATAAACATAAACATGGCCAGATTGGATTTACCACTCACACAAACTGACTCCTTGATATGATAATTTGTGGGAAGTTAATATTTGGAAAAAAAAAAAAAAAAAAAAAAATAACCACACAAAAATAGTCACATGCAGTGAACGATAAAAGTGTGTAATTTTTGTAGGGGTAGAAAGCATTCCCGTCTTGGATAAAACACTAGGACTCATGTGTTTCAAACCCCATGAAGAAGCGCTTTGTGACCTTTGAAGTCACACCAAACGCGAACAAGATTAATTTTAGTGTGTAGTCTTATTTAACTAGCTAAGAAAAGCTATGGTGAGATAAAGTAAATAAATAAATTAAAGCAAATGGTTTTTTTTTTTTTAAACGAGAAAGCCACAAGCACTACGTGAAAGTGGATATGGGTGAATTCTGCATGCAACTTTAGCTGATAAAGGATTATGAGAAAGTAAACCAACCTATGTTGTCATAACTGACCGATTCAAATGGTATTTTTCTTATTTAATCATTGTAATTTTGAACAAAAGGCATGCTGTATAACTTTAATTTTTTGAGAAAAATGACACTTTTTATGCTTATAGCGCTTTTGCACCCTAGATTATTCATGTATATATATTAGCCTCTCAATAATTTTAAAAGTGTCATATTTTTACCCTGTGGAATTTTTTACCCTTAAAATAATGGCAAAAGAAGTATTTCATTATTTTTCTTCTCCAACAAATTATATTGTTTATATGTAAAATCATAATAAATGCGAAAAAGAAAACAAACACAATATGCAAATATTATAATTATAATTTTAAACTAATGCTAGAAAATACTTAAACACAAATAATTTATTCAATGTGTTTAAGTATTTAAAAGACCAAACACCATTTGTAAATATTATAATTATAATTTTAAAATAATACTAATAAATACTTAAAACACAAATAATTCACTAGCATTTACTCTGATTCTCACATATTATCCGGAAAAAAAAACCATATACTCATTTTGTCATTTTTAAAGGTAAAAGTATCTATTTTTACATAAAAGAAGAGAAAAAAAATCACTTTTAAAATAATTAAGGGGACTAATGTAGATGTATGCATAATTCAGGAAAAAAAAAAACTCTATAATCATATAATTCAAGGGGAAAAGTTTCATTTTCCTAACTTTTTAATAATATTGTTTAACCTCATTCTCTCAAAACCTCTCTATCGGGTGGTCGCCTTTTTAATAATATTGTATATCTGCACCAAACCATGATTCTTCATCGGGTGGCCGCCGGCCTCTGGCCGAAGCTTTGAGTCTTTGACAGAGCTTCGTTTCTTGGCCGGCGGTCTCCTATTTTCTTTTATTTCTTGTTTTTTAGTTTCATAATAAATTCCAATGTCGAATTAGCCATCAACCATTTAAGGATGTTGCGATAGTTCCAAAGATCTAAAGTTTATGGATTTTGCAAGATCTGAATAAAGAGGTGGTTTTTTTTTTTTTTTAATTCTAGTGGATCCACAAAAAACAAAACAAAAAAAAAAAGTTTAAGAGGTGGTGTACTGCTGTTTCTCTTTTCTTTTGTGTTATGTTTTTTTTTTGTTTTTGTCTGTGTCTTTCTCTCGTTTGTGTGACGAGCTTGTTTTCCCCTCGTTTCTTTTGACGAGTTCTTTTTTTTTTTTCTTTCTTTTATAAGTGTGAATTATATAAGTTGGTCATGGCGTATGTGAACTTCATCTTGGGTGACAAAGATGGCAATGAAAAAGAGCATAAGCAGCTTGGATATATTGTCAATGAACGATATATGAAAAACATATACTCAAGTGGTGTGCAAGACTTTTCAATCAAAGTTAGTCTTGACTACGTTTGATCGATTCTTCAATGATATTAAAGAAGTTTTAAGTTCATCCAACGAATTCAGCTTCAAATTTGTGAAAAAGTCTGCGAATCGGGTTCTTTGCAACATTGCTAGGGAAATTGTTTCTATGTCTGACTGTAAGTAATGGTATACCGTTCCATCGACTCTATTTGTAATCGCTTCAGCTTATGATTAAATAAATGAGCTTCTTTATTTTCAAATAATAATAACAACAACAACAACAACAACAACAACAACAACAACAACAATAATAATAATAATAATAATAATAATAATATTGTATAACAAAAATTGTGCTACCTTTTAAAAATATACATATATATTCCTTATTCCCATAACATTGTACAAAACATTTCAATCAATAAACTAAAAATATGATACAAAATAGATGAATAGATATATTTTCTATATTTCATTTTACATGCTATGTTAAATATTACTCCGTATTAGTCTAACGAACTTTTTATTCATTTACTTATTATTTTATCATTTTTGAATACTTTTTAGATTAGATTTATATAAAAAAAAAAACTTTTAATTTCTAAATGTATACAATAATATTGAACTATGGATAAAATGAGTTAACCTTCATTTATTGAACTCATCATATAAAATGAAGTATGTTCAAATGTATTGATATATTCGATCTATGCTATATATGTATGAATACTATTGAATAGGAAGATCGATCCATATTTCCTAAAATACAAAAATTTACATTATTATCTCATTAATACAAAAAAACAGTCCATAAATATAAAATTTTTGTAATAATTACACCATATAATATTTATTAGTAATTACGTCATTCATCAATATGATAAACACAAACACCAGTCCTAGTTGGATCTTGCAACACTCATTTACATTTGCCTGTCCTAGTGGTACCACTCACACATGCAAACTCACTCTCTAATGTGACAATGTGTACTGTGGTAACTGGTAAGTTATAAATATTACCTAAAAAGAGAGAGAGAGAAATTAACCACACAAACATAGTCACTTCATGGAGTGAGCAAAATTGTGTAATTTTTGTAAGGGTGCGAAGCATTTCCTCATAGTTAGAGCACTAATGATGCACATACTTTAAAACCCACGTATAAGTATTTTGTCACCTCTGAAGTCATACCAAATTCAAACAAGAATAATTTCAATGTGTAGTGCTATTTAACTAGCTAAGAAAACCTATGTTGAGATAAAATAAATAGAGTCATTTCCATTTTTGGTCATAGTGTTATTGGGGCATTGCCAATTTTAATCCACTTCATTAATTTTTGTCACATTGCGGCCAGTCTTATTTAGTCTTTGCCACTTTTAGTCTATTGTTAAAATTTTCGTCAAATAACCGTCCAAAACAAGGGTATTTTGATCTTTTCATGCTTTGATCATCTCCTTTACCCTCTCTAATGATTTTCCTTACAGATTTTCATCCAATGAAGAGGTCCGGCGAAAGCCATGGATTTGTAATGTGGCTCACATGGCTTTCGCCGGACCTCTTCAATAGATGAAAATGTGTAAGGAAAATCACTGTAAAGGGTCAAGGAGATAACCAAAGCATGAAAAGACCAAAAATACCCATATTTTGGACGGCAATTTGACGAAAATTTTAACGGTGGACTAAAAGTGGCAAGGACTAAATAAGACGTGTCACAGTGTGACAAAAATTAATGAAGTGGACTAAAATTGACAATACCCCAATAACAGTAGAACCATAAATGGAAATGACTCAAATAAATAAATTAGAGAAATTTTATTTTTTTTTAATTATGGATAAAACGAGTTAACCTTCATTAAATGAACTCATCATATAACATGAAGGAAGTATGCTCAAATGTATTGATATATTCTATGCTATATATGTATGGATAGGATGATCTATCCATACTTCCTAAAATACAAAAAACCATCCTCATAGAAATTTTCTATATATGTGAGATTTTAGGGGTTATGTATATATTTTTAGTATATATGTAATATATAATGAGAGTTTGAATTCAATCCAAACATGCTACTTAATTAATGAGGCTAGTTGATACATTATGTGGGACTAGCAACTTTATACATAATTGAAAATTTTAGTATATAAATCTCGCAAAGATTACTTTTAATGAGAATCAATTTTATTATTAAAGATTTTGACGTTAAAGGTTAAGTAATTTTAATGAAACTCAAATTTATTACTAAATGTTATAACGTTAAAAGTGATGTAGTTGATACAATCGTATTAATCATAAATGAAATGAAATAATGTTGTCATAAAATAAAGTTGAAGGGGCCAAGACTTTGTGGTTTAGTGACACTCGGTTGCACTCCCATATGAAATGGGTGAGTTCGAGTTAGTAGATGTAATATTGACTCTATGTGTTTCAGTAGGTTGACAAAGTAGTTATGAACAAATAAAATTTAAAAAAAAAAGTTGAAGGAAGGGTGGGGGGTTATTATGGTAGAACAAAAATATATTTTCTATAACGGCATACAACATATTGCAATCAATTCAATGAACTAAAAATATGATGACAAAATAGATAGATAGTAAATTTTATAGTTAATTTTACATGTCATGATTAATATTATTTGTCAACCAGAATTTTTATTCGTTTGCTTATTATTTAAACACTTTTAAGATTTTATAGATTAGATTCTTTGCATTTAATTTTTTTAATTAAATTTGTAAATATATGCACAATAATAATAAATAATATGAGTTAACCCTCAATCCTTCATTAATTGAACTCAACATATAAAATGCGTCAAAGGAAGTGCCATATAAATGTATTGATTCTATGCTATAGATGAATGAATAGGATGATCTATCCATATATTCCTAAAATGTATACAAACCATCATTATAGAAATTTCCTATATATGTGAGATTGTAAAGGTTATGTACATAATTTTGGTATATATCAAATAAATAATGAGAGTTTGAATTCAAATAAAAACACACTATTTAATTAGTGAGATTACCTGATATATTCTGGACAACAAGCAATTTGTTAAAGAATTGAAAATGCTAACATATACATCTCGGCATCTCGCTAAGATTATTTAGAACCACAGCCGAATTCACGACTAAAGGTTATTTAGAATCAGACTCGAATTCATGACTAAATTAAGATTCTGATGTCGTCAAAAAGTGAGATATTAAACGAATTAATTAATTTAGAGGGGGGTTGGGTGGGGAGGGATGGTTGGGTAGTTTTGATGTCACACCAAAAAGGAAGAGAGTGAAGTACAACAAAATGGAATTTTTGGAAGAATTTTACTATATAGACTCCTATATCTTACTCATTAAATTTTACTCCCTAAGACGAGTACTGATTAGTTATTTTTTTATATGAATTTCAATACAAATGTTTACATCAAAACTTTTTGTGTGAAATTAAAAATTAAAAGTAAAAATTGAGAGTAGAAAATAAAAATACACATAATATTTTCCGGTTTTGAAATACGGAGATGAGAAGAATCAAATGCATATGAATGAATACGTGGATCCACATGGGAAGTTAAATAAACTGGAACGCTACAACAGTGTATGATTCCTCTGCCTCCCGCCACCCATTTACGTACCAAATTTCACTGTTGTTCTTCCCTTTTCCCCTTTCTTCTTTCTACCGCTCCTTTTTTCCCTGTCTTCCCGTTTTTACTTTAAATATTTGACTAATATATAACTAAAACAAAGTTCTGTACCTTTTATTATCACATATGTCATGATCAAACACTTATTATAACTTCTAAAATTATAACTAATAACAAATGTGTACTTATATATATATATATATTCTTATACTTATCTAATAATCATTATCACGGTGCTTTTTTAAATACCATGATATCTAAAATCATAATTAGTAGCAAAAGTAAAACTATATTTCATTATATATACTTGTCCAGCAGCAATCCATGATTTGAGGGCATGCACGGGATGAATCTGGTTCATAGTAATAATCCACAAACCACACAGAACATGTAAATCATACTAAGAAGATCATGCGCGATGGTTCGTATGAGAGAGTGTTGACAAGAATCGAAGTCGTGACTATCTAATACGAGAATTGTTAAGTGGCAACACGAAAAGCCGAGTTAACATCTTGCCATCAAAATGTAACGCTGACTACTATGTAAGATTACACAAAATAATGTTACATTTTCGCTACTAGCTATAACTTTTGACAGAATAGTAATCACTTGATCCTGACACGAATTATGCTCCATTTACTCCCCACCCTTTCAAGGTGCAATCACCACAATTTGATGGTTGGTAGTTGATCTTCTAGGTATTTCGGACATAAGAAGTAATTGAATGAAAGTAGGGAAAAAAAGTGATTACTTTAAAAATTATCCTCTTATTTGATATTTGTTCGATGGTATGACACGACCAGAATAAGATGTGGCGGAATCTTTCTTATAAAATGATGTATAAAAACATGCATAAATGATTGATCGTATATATAGCAAGTTGTGTGACAGCAGCCCATGAGGTGACTATCCAATAACCTGCGGCATATTATTAGGTACAGCCCCAATGACCTTCAAATCCTACGTACTCATCCGATCCATTAATCAACTCAATTTTCTTGGCTGCGCATCTACTTAGAATATCTTATTAATTAAAGTATTAATTATTTAGTCTGTATTTTACTCCTATCATTCATTTTTTTTGACTAATTTATTCTTTATACTCAAATTGGATTAGTGCCACATATGCGATCTAAAACCATTATTGAACTTACATATATATATAAATTAATAAGATCAAATGAGAACCTATAATTAGATGAGGACCATGGAATTGTGGACTTGTATGATCTTTTGCTTTAAATAATTCAATGGTTGTGATTAATTATATGCAATATATTTAATTTTTCGCGCCCAATTTGTTGTGCATTGGTACTCATTTTGCAGTGCATTGGTACTCATTTTATTGTGCATTCATATTCCGTTTGTAGTGCATTCGGTCTTGTTATGCATCCCTCCCACTTTATTGTGCAGTTGCATTCATAGCCGGAGAAAATATCATTTTTAGTCCTTCAACTATAATATATGTATCAATTTTGGTCCTTTACTATTAAAAATTTCAAATTAGGTGCATGACTATTCAATTTATATCACATTTGGTCCTTGACTATTAATATTTTCAAATTAGGTGCATGACTATTCATTTTGTATCACATTTGGTCCTGCCGTTAAATTTTCCGGCCAAATTTCCGGCGAAGTCACCGGTGACCGACTAATTTATTTAATTTTTATTTTAAAAATTATTTTAATACTCTGTAACTTTTAAATAAAAAAAAACTTAAAAATAAAAAAAATAAAAAAAAAATAAAAAAAGAAAACGCCGGTCAACCCCGATGACTTCGCCGGAAATTTTGCCGAAAAATTTAACGGCAGGACCAAATGTGATACAAAATGAATAGTCATGCATCTAATTTGAAAATGTTAATAATCAATGACCAAAAGTGATACAAATTAAATAGTCATGGACCTAATTTGAAAATTTTAATAGTTAAGGACCAAAATTGATACATGTATTATAGTTGAGGGACTAAAAATGATATTTTCTCTTCATAGCCGTTAGATCACTCCAAATGGATGATCTGGATTAGTCCACCGGGTCCTCACCATATCCAGAACCTATTCCAGATCATCCATTTGGAGTGACCTAACGGCTATGAATGCAACTGCACAATATAGTGAAGGGGTCAAGTATGAAAAAGGGTTCCCGTGCAGTTGTGCGGTTACGCACCTTAAGCATAACAACGGCGCACCTTAAGTACACAAATCGCGCACCTTAAGCACACAAATAAAGCACCTTAAAAAAACACAAACCATGCGCACCTAAAGTTTTAGGACAACGCACCTTAAGTACACAAACCACGCACCTTAAAAGCACAAACCACGTACCTAAGGTTTTAAAATGGCGCACCTTAAGTTTCAACAACTCACGCACCTTAAGCATACAAATCACGCACATTAAGAAGGAAAACAATGCACCTTAAAGAAGAAAAACGATGCACCTTAAGCTTTAGGTTCACTCACCTTAAGTTTCAACATTGACGCACCTTAAGCATACAAACCATACAGTTTAAGAAGAAAAATTACGCACTTAAAACCACCGCACAACTGCACGGGAACTCATATATATATATATATATATATATATATATATATATATATATATATATATATATATATATATATATATATATATATATATATATATATATATATATATATATATA
>NC_044918.1:6852129-6910605 GCF_003576645.1 Ipomoea triloba
ATATATATATATATATATATATATATATATATATATATATATATATATATATATATATATATATATATATATATATATATATATATATATATATATATATAGGGGTCAATTCACATGTGAATACTCTACGAGGTGAAAACAGGGTGGAATCTGTGTCATTGATCTAATCTAGATCAACAACTCAAATATAAAAAAAAAAAATTAAAAAATACACTACTGCCAACATGCATGCATGCATCATTTTAATTAAATTAAACCCTATCTTTACCTGAAGCCTATTACCGCATTTAATCTCTATTATATATATGTGAGAGAGAGAGAGAAAGAGAGAGAGATCATATGAAAAGAAGCTCTCGTAAAAGGTGTGGATTAATTTCATCCTTTCATCAAACTAAGATTGATTAATGTTTTCACTGGGGTTGAGGATTCAACCTTTTGGGAGAAGATTGATTAATGATTGAAAATAAGAAAACACAAAGGAAAGATAGGAACACTTATGTAATTATTATATTAGGACGTATCAAAAAATACTTGATAGTGCAATATGGGATAACTAATAGCTAATTTGCACACGTAAATGCACTATTATAGATTCTAAGTGCAATATTAATTATCTTATTTCATATTTTTATGTCAAAAGAATCTCAATAGAATCTATTTGTAAACTATGTCGACATTATGAATATAAATAACAATGCTTTTGTAAATAATTAGGTTATTATATTATTGTGACTAAGTGGTGTTTAGTAGGGCGGATGGGATATGTGCTTAATTAGTTCAACTTACTATATGTGCAACTATCGGGGCTTGGTTTGCTAATTTTGCTAGTGTTTTATGGCATGAACAAAAGGTTTATTATTTGTAACACAAATTATTTTGGGGTGGGGGGTGGGATGGGGATTGAAGATGAGATAGAGATGGACACTATGGAAAGTGTAAATAAAAATTAGAGGAGAAGCTAAGCCTATGTATTCATTGTATAGCAGTGTTTTGTAGTGGGAAAGAAAGAAAGATAAACAAAATATCCAAAAATTGACTTTTGAATGTGTATCGCATGTTAAATAGAACTGAGTTACACCTTATTCCCGAGTTCTGAATAAGAGTTTCAATTCTATGAACACAACTAAGGATTGGGTGAGCAAAAAGAATCCAACCGACTGTGTAATTCAAGACATATAACCATATCAAATTGGCTAAAAAAATTTTGTTACCAATCATATTGTATTTAACTAAATTTTGGTTATTTTACTTCTCTAATTTACTATCAATTCATTACTACTATTTTGAAATAGTTTCAGGGACACTTTTTTTTTTATTTATTTATCAAATGTATCAAATTCATTGCTCCAAATCAAAATGTTTCAGGGACACTTAAAATGAGAGATTCAGAACAATCAATTATCAGTTATTTATGTCAAAAAAAATCTCAATCATTTAGTTTTTCTAGCAGGCTATCACTCCTTTACAACTATTCTCAAACTTTTGTAGTAGTTATTTCAAATATTAACCAAAACTTAACTAAAAAACGATTGTATGGCATACTCTTAATTAAGCACGACTTGATCCGAACTATGACCATTAGTCTTATAGTAGTGGAGATATATAGCGGATGTAGAAAGGAAAAAGTAGGTAGAAGACACTGAGGGGAGGCTAGTTGGGGTGGGGAGTTTGAAAGAGATGATAATGGTGGGAGAATATGATTCATCATCAAGAAGGTGGAATCAGGATCTTTGCTTAACTAGAAAGTTGATGAGATGGAGTAGTGTGCAGCAGCGTGCCTGGTTGGCTTAGCTTGGCCCCACCTATCCCCCCCCCCCTCCCCCCTCCTACCCTTACCAACACAACACACTCAATAATGCATTGTCGGCTGCGCTCATCTCATCACAAGTTAGGTCACCAATATTTAACACGCCATGATTATGACTCTTAATTGTGATTATGTATGTATATTATTGTATGTGTGTATTAATTATATATGTAATCTCCATCTATCCCCTACTATTCTTGGTTGGACTTAAGATAAGTGTGGTTGGATTTATTCCCACATATGGCATCAATGGTCCCCTCGCCCAATCATCCCTCTTGAAGGTGAAGAGCACCCTGTTTCCACTCTATGATTAATAATCCCTAATAGGATAGGATATATAGCAGCATGTAGATTGCTATAAAAGCAGTACATAATCTTTATTATACAAACCAGAAGCCGTGCATCCAGCCGTTTGAAACTTTGAATTAATTGGCTCCTTTGATTTATAGGGAAACTCGAACTCATTATTCAAATGTGTATTTTAGATCAAATTAATTGGTAAAAATCGGGTTGTCAATTGGGATCTGAACAAAATGTTTGTCAATATTACCAATCACCAATCAAATTATTGGTCAAGAACCAGGCAGACAGTCAAAAATTTCAAACAACCCCTTAAAAGTGGGTGGTTGAGGGGGTAAAACATTATTATCCTACTAGAAGGTCACCATTTTGATTCTTGTTAATACTCTCTTGTACATGGTTTACCACACTCTACCTCCCATATGTGATTTACGAGTGATTATACATGAATGAGATTTTGGTAAATGTTTTGTTGGAATGTATACACCTTTCAAAACTTGGTGGTTTTTGCTTATTGAAACACTTTTTTTTTTCCAGAAGTTGAAATTTCTAATCACCTAACGAGGTGTAATTAAGAAAATCAAAATTTTCGTAAAATTTTCTTACTTTGTGGAGTTAAAAATACCGGATTTTATTAGAAGTGGTATGCCTATATGTATGTTAGTATAATAGTATATGGCATTATTGTTTAATATAATGTTAATTGTTTGTCGTATAATATACACTTAGGTTATTTTTTTGACAATATACACTTAGGTTATTATTATTATTATTATTAATTTTTGGAATTATTACAGTTGAATCTAATTGAAGCAATGATGGGCATGCATATATGTTAGGTCATGTGGGGTTAACCGGCGATATTTAATTAACCCCCTTTTTGTTACATTTAATCCATTTCATCTCTATTAACTTAAGATAGTTAATATGTAAACTGCTAACTTTTAATACTCATATTAAAAATATTTTAAGTTATTATTTTTTTTCTCGAATAAAACTTTGTAAATGTAAGTGCAATTGAAACCAAAATCGAATTTCCCAGTGCTAGTGTTTCACCACAAGACATCACCTAAACCTAATCAATTAATTAAGAAGTGTTGTTTGACCTAGCCTATAAATATGTGTGGAAACACAATGATGAACGTAACACTGACGGTGTGTATCATGCGACGGACTGTGGATAATGCATGAATTTGGAGATAGATTAGATCACCGCATGTTACAAATACCACAACTTGACGATCTAAATCATCCTTAATTGGCCCGAACTTCGCACTCATCAATTTTTTTAACGAAAGGAACTCGAAATCACTATCTGAGAATATGTGTTGAGTGAACTATTCTATGTAATAACTCACAAATAAATCATGCCATGAGGTAAATTGTATTAAGAAGACCACGTATATCGGACGAGATTAATCGAAAAATATTGACAAGAATCAAATAACGAATGACTTTTAGCACAAAGAATTATGCTTCACTCACTCAATCATTATTTCGGGCGGGAATCAACTTTTGTCTTGGGTGTGACCGTGTGAGTGGACAAGTGCCAAAAAGCAACGTGGTGGTGGACGTTGACTTTGACATGCAATGGTGTTTTAATTACATATATATGTATATTGGGTGCAATTGTATTGTATATATAGATATATCCGCCCTACGTGCCATCCCTCCTAACTTGTATTACTTTATTTGTATTGATGATTAGGAAAAATAACAAATCCATTATTCCACCAACTTGAACCAACTGCACTCTCCCCACTAATCCAATCAACAAAAGCAGTAAAGCACACAACATTCAACATTCTTGTAATCAAAAGGCTAAAAAGTAAACCCATTGGATTTAGAGGCTAATATAACTATAAATTTAAAAATTTTAACTATGTGTCATGTTAAAAAATATTGGGTGTGATTTTTTTGAGTATGAGAAAAACTAGGTAAGCATGACTTGTGTTAAATCAAGAGTTGTTAATATGTTAGATTAAAAAAAACACACACACACACATATATAAAACTACGAACTAGTACTAACTGGTATTAAATAACTACGCTAAGTTGAAATTGACCTATAAAAAAATTGTATATTTTAATTTTTTTGACAAGAAAAGTGATGAATTCTCGTTCCTAAATTATAGAGAAATAGTACTTTTGGTTCACCAATTATAGTTGTGATGTTGTTAATTTCCGTTCCTCAATTATATCTGAGGTGACTTTGTTGTCATTTAATCTTGTTAGATTTGGTTAAAAAAATACACATTTAACAAATTATCAAGAGACAAATATTGTTACTTTTCTATAATTTAAGAATACAAAAGTATTCTTTTTTTACAAAATAAAATATAAAAAATGGCACATCGATCTCGTCCATCATGAATGATAAAAAAAATAGCATTTTTGTTTCATAATTATGTTTTTACCGGTGATAGAGAATATTCAATCTCAACCAGTTCAAGTCAAGACGATATGCACTGTCTGTTCCTCAGTGTGCCCACTGCATGCATAACACGTGTTAAGTGCATCCATAACACGTGTTAGTTATGCACTTTTTTTTGAATACTACTGACTCTGTTACAATGTAGTATCTGTTCATAGCTACTTTCTCAACCTACTGAAGCAACGAGTCAACAATTGACTCCACTGAGGCTCGAACCCACTCCCATCATCCATGTGGGAGTGTTAATCGGGACACCGGATGCCACTAGACTACAAGGTCTTTGGCCTCGTTACTTGAACGCATTACAATGCTAAATTAAGATCTGGATACGATCTGACCCATATTCCGTATAGTCGAGTATTTATACTATCAACCATATTTGGTACTTAAATTTTTATACGAAGTGGCATTTTAACTAAACCCTAATTAAATATACCGATAAAAAAATTCCATCGGTCTTATTTTACGTTTATAATTTATTGATCAAATTAACTTTTTTTTTCTTTGTTTATTTTTAAAGTTTTTATTATTTTTATATTTAATTTGTGTGTTTAATTGTATTTTAATATAGTTTCTAAAAATATAAAGTTCATATAATGACACTAAACTTTAACATTATAAAAGTTAAATTAAAATAACTTTAGTTAAGACTTATTAATTGAACGAGAGACCTAAAATGTGATTAATAGAGTATCATTTTAGAAACAATTTAAGGACGAAAAGCTATAATAAATGTAAATAAATGACTAAAAATGTCATTTTCTTTGAAAATGTTATTGTATACGTAACTGCATACTCCCCAGAATTTTAATTTTCATGAGTATTCATACATAGTGCGTTTGAAGGAGATATGATACACACACACACTATTAAAGAACAGTAGTGACACGTGTGTGAGAGAGGAGACAAGACGGGACCCACCAATGATTTGGTATGATGGGCATTCGATTCCGTGGGGGAGTGATGATTATGGAGCGTCGAAGATGGCAATGATGGAGGGTAGAATTTTTTGTGCCGATAAGGTTTCAACTTTCAACAACGTTTGTTGGGCTTTTAGTCCCTTTTCATTTTTTAATATCAAAGAAATATGTAATTGTTATTTGGAGGGATGCATATAATAAAATTTATTTTATGTGATAATATATAAATTACACGTGAAAAATAAATAGCGTCATAAAATTTTATGCGATAAATTTAACTAAAATAATATTATAAATAATTAAAATTATACAAATACGAGAATTATATTTCACATGATTTTATTTTCATTTTCAGATGCTTTTATAATTTTAGTTGTTGTCTTTACGGTCAGCCGACCAAGGTTGATTACAGTAGTTAGCACCCACATCCCTCCAATGTTGTCCCCACTTTAATTTCTTTTTTAGCTCCCTCATTTCCCATATTTTATACTCATAATTGTCCTTTTTTTTTTTCTTTTTTTTTGAATGGGGGTGTCATGTGTGTGCAGTGTCATCGCGAATAAATTCCTTATTTTCTATTATCCTTCCTTTACCCTTTCTTTAACAGAAAATATTTTTAAAAAAGTTTTCTGTTTTAATTTACCCAACAATATAGTACCAACATGTTAGACTGTCAACAAAAGTTCAATATAATTATTGTTCTTGTTCCAACAGTATATGACTATACCATCTTTCTGATTATTACTTATTAGATTTAAGAGAAACTTAAATGTATTTTTATCTGAATGTTTACTCTCAATTTATTAAATCTCATTGTTGAAAAACTCTTGTTT
This sequence comes from Ipomoea triloba, assembly GCF_003576645.1. Classification (NCBI taxonomy): domain Eukaryota; kingdom Viridiplantae; phylum Streptophyta; class Magnoliopsida; order Solanales; family Convolvulaceae; genus Ipomoea; species Ipomoea triloba. Next base: position 6,858,424 of record NC_044918.1, read on the forward strand.
TTGGTGGTTATAAATGATCTTTTTGACTAGTTTTGGTATTTGGAAAAAAATATTTATAATACTCTTGATAATACTCTTCCCCAAACACTTGATAATACTCACCACCTAATAAGGTTGTCAAAAGATTTGTACTGAAAATTTATTGACAACAACTGATCATATTGTCAGATTTTGTACTTCTGAGCATCCAAAATTTCAAACAAATAGGTGATCAGAAATTTTTTAGAAACCATGAAACAAATATTTTTTTTGAAAGCTAAAAATCCAGCGTTCCATCATTGGATATATGCAAATAACCTCCGGTAAACTATACTAGGAAGACCCTATAATAACAACATCAACAAATTAATTGAATAATTGCATGTGTTTTTTATTACAAGAATCATATTCCATCCGTTGTTGTTGAACCACCCTTTTGGGCAAACAAACACTAGAAATTAGTTGCATGTGTTTTTTGACTGGAGAATAGCGCACTTGATCAAATTAGATAGTGGATATTCTCTCAACTAGATAAGGTAACGATTGGCTGAACATTCTTCTCTGGTAGCATATATATATATTTTTATTTTCACTGCAATTTTTTTTAAAAAAAATAATTTAGTCAACAAATAATATTCTTAAAGAGATTATGATATTTATTCTTTAAGCATCCATTCGTATTCAATCCACAAAAATGATCTCTTTTTATTTTTCTTTATTTTTTGAAGCTGCTTTATATCGACCTTTATATAATCTTTATTTTTTCTTTAAATGATGGCAAGATCATCGCAAAACTAATACGGCTAATAAGTCGATTTCACAAATATATATATATATATATATATATATATATATATATATATATATATATATATATATATATATAATACAGGGTGTTATTGCAAATACGTATCCGATACCAAATTTGGTCGGGTTACTATTTTACAATGATCTTTTTGTCAAGTCAAATTAAGAAGTATCTAAGCACGTCCCTAGTCTTCAGTAAAAGTCAAAAGATCCCTCTATCCGTAAATGCGGTATTTATAAGAGGGTAATTGGACAAATTCCGGCCTTACGGCATGAAGGGCACGTGGAGCCCATGACCGGGGCCGAAGAAGGCCCTACACGTGTCCTATTATCCTAGAAGAGAGGAGTCTTACTGCCTTTCTGGGCTGGGTAATTCGGTGCCGATCAAAGGTGATTGTGCGCAACTAGGGTAGCTTGGCCCAACAACCGATCGGGTAAAGATGAGACAATATTGAATGAAGTCGGGTCAGACCGGCCCTAGTCAATGAGTCTGTTACCGACCATTATATATTAGCACAGTTATCGAAGTATGTTCCCCATCAATATATATGTGGAAATACATACATACATATTTTGACTAATTACACATATTTTTATTTTCAATATCATAATTCTTCATCTTCTTCTTCTTCCTTTTTTTTTTTTTTTGACTAATCTAATCTTGTATGGGGAGTTTTCCTACGGCTAGATATATCCTTGCAAGTTTAGGTGGCATTTTTATTTTAATTTTAAAAAAATTAGTCCTACATATGGTTCGAAAGCTTGCACAGTTGCACAATATAAAAGCTTTCAAATGGTACAAAAGGCTGCTATTTTGGCAGCCTTTTGAACTATATTTATTTTTATTTATTTATTATTATATTATTATTTTGTTTTTTTTTAAAGAAATATTATTTTGTTATTATATTATAATGTGATTTGAAAGTGCAACCTCTTTTGAAAGTAAGAGAATAGTGCATGAATGAAGATAAAATAGTAGGAATTACAAATTTAATGATGTGAGAGTATGACTATTTTTAAAAGTGGGAGAGTATTGTGTAGGGATAAAGATACCGTAACACAATATGATTATGTTGAATTATTGGATACATTTTAATAATTAGTTGGCAAGCTATATTGTAATCAAATTTACAAAAATCTATTTTTATTCCTCGTAGCAATTTTATACTGGAAAGCAACATGAAAAGTTTAAAATACCCTTTTACCGATCTTTATGTTGGAAAGATCATACTTGTTGTTTGAGGACCAAAGCGTCTTTCTCGTAAGTGTCACGGACAATCTGGGTACGACGTTTTGTAAGTAGTGGTTGCTTTTTACCAGCTAAAGAACAACATTCCATGCATATATCATTTTTGTTTTATTAAGTGTCGGTTTTATTACTTTATATAATTAGACTGTGGTAAAAAAACTAATTTACAAATAATTAGTACATTTAAAATAAAACCGATACCGCATTGTAATATAATCGGTAGTACTAAAAAAAAGAGTAATTCTACATAAATTCTTAAATTATACCTTCATTTTCTACTCCTTATGACATGGGTATGTCTTGATTGGGCAAATTATACTCCGTACTATGGACCGGGGTCCACATTGCAAGGTGACCCCAGTCCATGTTTACAATTTTAGAACTCTATGTTCACAATATTAGAGCATCGTTATCAACGGTTTTTGTTGGGGTTTATGTCAGATCTTGCGCCACATGGATGATAAAGAAATTAAGAGAGAGAAGGGTTGAATGCTTCTGCAAATTAGGAGATATTTGTGGTCCCAAGAAAGAGAAAGATTAAACAAAGCAATGAATGTTGTGTGCGTCCGCGCACAACACTGCATGTGCCCGCTGGGCGCGCCTGACAATTCAAATAATTTAATTTTTTTTTAAATTCAATTTTGTTTTTTTTTTCATATCTTCCCATCTTCTCTTTCCTAATCACACTTACAAAAACTCCTCAATAACCGTGAAATAACTCCACAACTAAGGATGCTCTTAGAACTCTATGTTTACAATTTTAGAACTCAATATACAAAATTACATTACTCAATTTTCACAATATAGATTCAAAAATTATGTTATACTGTTGAATATAGAGTTTTGTAATTGTGAATATCGAGTTCTAAAATTGTGAACATATAGTTCGAAAATTGTAAACATAGAGTTCTAAAATTGTGAACATGAACCCGAGTCTATGACACACCAACCCCTTGATTGCTTAATTTAGTAGGGGATCATGATATTTAACAATTCCTCTTTCTCTTCTTCCAATTAAATTTGAACACAAGTGGAAGTAAAAGTTATGGTAGAAATTTGTAGTACATAGAAGTATTTTTCTTTAATTAAAATAATAATGACACATATTAAACGTCACATCATAATTAATGATTATGAAATATTTTAATATTTCATAATAAGATTAATTATTTTTGTAAAGTCTTTCTTATTTATTTATTTATTAACGAGGTAAACCCCACTCCTCACTATGTGAGTATGTGGGTAAAGCCCTCGCCCTGTGACCCTAGCCGGCAAAGAGCCACAAGGAGGTAAATCAGCCTAGGTTACCCATAGCTGACCGGCACAAACTCAAGGGCTTGAGGTTCGAACCCACGACCTCTCGGCTGCAGGTGTAACTCTCTTACCACTTGAGCTGCCCTTACGGGCTGTAAAGTCTTTCTTAGATCATATGCAGGGATGAAACCCCACCAAAAATAAAAATAAAAATAAAACAAAAAAAAATAAGAAAAAACTAATAAAAAGGATTAGATATTCGTTGCCAAAACCCGCCCCATACTAATCACACCTATCTAAGTTATTTTCCAAAATCCAAACATATATAATATATAAAATATAAATGTATAGTCTAATTTTCAAATTCATCTTTAAAAAATAATAATAATAATAATAATAATAATAAAACTATCACCTTAATTTTATAGTTAAAACGAAGCACAATCTTCAATTTACATTACAAGAAAAATAAAATTTACTCAACTCTTAGATAAATTACTAAAATCCGTTGATATTTAACTTTCCAACATATGATTTTTGTAAGTAAAATACTAAAATCCACACATATATATAATAAGATGTAGTTATTTAATCCGTTTCTAAATCTATTGGTATTTTGTTGTTTTAATTATTGTGTTAGTAGCTTGGTCCACGTGTTGCTTATAATTTATCAAAAAGTAATTGGCTTCCACACATATGGCTTGCTAGAACTTATTTTAGATCTTATAAATTATTTTAACTACAAATAAGCTATAACCTCTGTTTGAATTTTTTGCATTTTTAGTCTCACGACTATTGAGGTACTTGCATAATTGGTTCACGACTTTCAAACTTTTTAATTTTGGTCCACGACTATTGTTTTTGTTGTAAAAATGGTCCTTTTCCAGTCAACATCTCGTCGGAAAATAAATCCAGCGGATTTTCCGACAAGTTTTCGCCGGAAAAAAATCCGACATATTTTTCATCAATTTTTCGCTGCAAAAAAATTCTCCTTTCAAGTAGTATTAAAATGGACATTTACATTGTTAAAAAAAATTAATCTTTCAAGCAGGAAAACATCGATTTTGCCGGAAAAACATATATTCTTATTTTGGTAAACTAATTAAAGTTAAAACTAATTAATTTCTAATTAAGTTAAAATAATTATAAGACTTTTGAAGTCAAAATCAATTGAAGAAATAGAAATGCAGAATGGCAGTGAACATTACTAGCAGTGAGCTATTTGAAATTTGGAGCATTATAGCAATGAGCTATTTGGACTTTGGAGCAAATTAAGCTATTTGAAATGTATATGTGATTGACTATTTTAACTAAAAAAAATTAAAACTAATTAAATTAATTAAATTTAAAACTTTAATTATTTTTACTTTTTGGCCAATTAAGAACAAATTCAAAATTATTAGTAGAAATTCATGATCAACAAAAATAATATTATTAAGATTAAATTTAAACTAAAAAGTACCAAAAAATTTGAATTTGTACATAATTTTACTAAGTAAAAAAATGAATTAGTTTTAACTCTATTTTTTAAAATCGAGTTTTAACTTTAATTAATTTACCAAAATAAGAATATATGTTTTTCTGGCATAATCGATGTTTTCCCGCTAGAAAGATGATTTTTTTTCAACAATGTAAATGTCCATTTTAATACTACTTGAAAGGGAAATTTTTTTCCGACGAAAAATATATCGGATATTTTTTCGGCGAAAACTTGCCGGAAAATCCGCCGGATTTATTTTCCGGCGAGGTGTTGACTGGATAAGGATCAATTTTGCAACAAAAACAATAGTCGTGGATCAAAATTACAAAGTTTGAAAGTCGTGGACCAATTCTGCAAGTACCACAATAGTCGTGGGACTAAAAATGCAAAAAATTCACCTCTGTTTGGTAAAATATGAGAGTTTAGAATAATAACTTGTTTGAAATGCTTCGCCTAGGGTTTCAAGATAAGTTATTGGCTTTTAACAATTTTTTTTTCTATTTTATCCTTACTATTATATAAAAATAACACAATCTACCTTTCTTTAATCAAAACCATGATATTGAAATTTTTTTAAGCATTCCTCCGCCGCTAGTTCTTTACATAAGTGTTCATCAAAGTGGAACCAAGCAGCACTCATCACTCTTGCATTCTAATCATCTAAGGTAATTAAGTTTCTTTTTTTATTTATTTAAATTTAATTGAAGTATGACGAGACAGTGATCACCGCCTGTTTGATGGGCATATGCTTACATATTTATATTTCTTGATTTGTTTTCTTTCTAAAACTTGTTTGTTAGTTTGTAACTCTTAAGTTTTTAATACATGTTACTTCTAATTCTACAAGATGACTTCAATAAATGATAATGTGGAAATGGAAAGTTTTAAATGAACCCATGAAAGTACATTGATATTTTGTGAGATATGGACGTTGATTAATGAAATGGATTGAGATCAAACTAAGAGTTTAAATGCTATTACCAAACACAATGAAAATTTAAGTGACACAACTAATGAGATGAAGGATATTCGCAACAACGTTGCTACTTATATATATTTTTTACACTTTAAATTGCATTAAATATCGATATTTTAAATTTGAATATATAAATTTATAAAAATGTCTGTTTATGTCTTTTTACACTTATATTATTCAACAACTAATTTTAAGAAACACCTTAATTTTAATCAATTAACTTATTAGCTACTAACTTTTCAACTTCAGCTATTAGCTTTTAATTTCAGCTAGCTTATAAGCTAAGTATGTCAAACAGAGCCATAAGATGGTGTGTTGAACCTAAAATATATAAAATTTAGATGTGTTATTTAATTATCCATTTATCATTTTAGATGAGACAAATCACATCATTTGATTTATATTATTTAGTTTGTGTGTGTGTGTGTGTGTGTGAGAGAGAGAGAGAGAGAGATGTGACAGCTCATTTGAAAACGTTTGATAGTGTATCTACATATACATGTTTGTGCATTATTAGTTTCTCTATTATAAATTTGTGAATGCACTATCAAGAGTTTTCAAATGTACTCTTGCGATTACGAAAATATCACTGTATTTTGTCATTAATTTTCCACCATCAATAAGCTTAGATGGATTGATGAGATTAATCCGCACTTTTTACATGTAATATGTGTTCTCAATCAATTGGATCTATCCCTATATATATTCTCTATATTTTATTGTCACCGATTGATGTTGATAATATATCCAATGAAATATATTATTTCTAATTTTATAAAATATTATTAATATGAGTGTTGATAATAGTGGAATAATTAAGCATATCATATTTAGTTGTAGTTGATAGTTGATGCAACATAGTTAAAATGATATGATGATGATATTGATGAAGATAATGATAAAAATGAGTAGGTTATGTGTGGAAACGAATAGGGGTAGGGTAGCATAAGGACAAGAGTAGAAGTAAGAATTGAAAATAATGCGGGCACTGCTTTTACTTGTATAGGTTGATTTTGTCAAAATTGGAACATTAAAAGAGACAAGCATCATCAACCCACCGACTCTTGTAAAAGCTACCAACGGGTTATTTCTGGACCCCACCCCATTTCTTTCTTCTCTCTACACACTTTTTTTGCCGGATTAGGGTTTCAAATCGATGCATCATTGCTTGCGTTTAAAAGTTGATAAAAGGTAAAGCCCGACGTAACCCATCTTTCATTTTCTTTTTTTCTTCTTCTTCTTCTTTTTATTTGTATATAATGCTCGAATACTATCATGGTATGTAGTTGGTACACTTGAATTGCATGTAAGATTTACATGTATTCAAACCTAGGATGAAATTTCTTAATTCGTGAATAAAATTAACAAGTTTGCTGATTAAAGTTGATGAGAGTATATCAAACGTATATTAGTCCGTACCATATGTATTTCTCTTGAATTATTGTTGTGATGTTCCCAACCTCTCAAGTTGGGGGTTGGCACTACTTTATCGAGTCCGCAACCTGCGTAATGCATGTCTTCTCAACTATTTTATCAACTCTAGACACTTTCGTAAGGATTCGTGACATGTGCCTCCATAAGGAGTTCTATAAAAGCCAACTAAATGCCTCCATAAAGGGGGATCTATCTTCCGGAAAGAATTTTTATAGAAAAGCTATCATTTTTAGTCTATCAACTATAATATATGTATCAATTTTGATCATTGACTATTAAAATTTTCAAATTAGGTGCATGACTATTAAAATTTTTAAATAAGGTGCATGACCAATTTGTATCACATTTGGTCCTATCATTAAATTTCTGGCCGTCACGAGTGACCCACTAATTTATTTAATTTTTATTTTAAAAATTATTTTAATACTTTTTAGATTAATAAACTTTTTAAAGAAAACGTTAGCCACCCCCCTCTCTTCCTCCTTCGTCTCCGCCGGAGAAGAAGAGAATTCTCTTCGTCACCCCCTCGTTCTTTGTCTCAGGCAGAGACAAAGGAGGAGGGTGGGGGTGGTCGACTTTTTGTTTTGTTTTTTTTTATTTTAAGTTTTTTAATTTAAAATTATTAGAATAATTTTTAAAATAAAAATTAAAGAAATTAGCCAGCCACTAGTGACTTGCCCGAAAAATTTAACGACATGACCAAATGTGATACAAATTGAATAGTCATGCACCTAATTTGAAAATGTTAATAGTCAAGGATCAAATGTGAAGCAAATTGAATAATCATGCACCTAATTTGAAAATTTTAATAGTCAAGGACCAAAATTGATACATGTATTATAACCGAGGGACTAAAAATGATATTTTCTCATTTTTTTTATATTAATAGTTTGCATCCAATAATAATATTTCATTCAAGTCCAATTCTATTACGTCTTACTCTCAAGTCTCAACCATAATTTACATTTGATGGTTTTATTGGGACCGGGTCGACCATAAACCGGCTGTAGGGTACAGAACAGGTAGGAAGAAACCAGTTTTCTTACCTGGACTAGGCCCTAATAAATACTATATCCCTAATAGAACTAAATATGTTATCCCTAATAGAACTAAATATGTTAGCAACAGGCCGGACTCGAAACCTGGTGCGCCGACAAGAAGAAGAGGGCTGAGACTACTCAACCAAAAGGGATGTTGTGAACCAAGGGATGCCTTTTAAAGGGAGGGAAGGGTTCCGATTTATATTGTTGTATAACTCACGGATCGTTGACAAATGGACGGCATCTGGCAGCCTTCATTTTTGGCCACACATGTGTCCCCCACTACTTTGCTTTCAGCGCACTCCCATGAATAAGTGGAGCTTCATACCCTTTAGTACACAAGATCTTGAGTGGCTTGGTGGTTAAGAACTTGTGTTGTTATGTTGAAAGTCTTTGGTTTGAGTCCTCTGGTAATATTTCCTTTATTTATTTTGCTCCAAAGTTTCAATCTTTCCTTCCTTGAGAATAAAGATGGATACCCTGCTTTTAATTTCACGATAGAATTTATTTAGTCAAGTATATTCACAAGGACACAAACTATTATGATGACAAACCGTTATGATATCCTAGGGTGTGAATTTTTTTAATTTGTTTTCTTTGGTTGCTCGACTAGATTTATCTAATTTTGCTATTTAAAAGAAAAAATAAATATACTCACACATAACCGTTCACGAATCTTTATCCGTGAGATATGATCGGATCGGGTCAATATGCAAATGCAATACTTATACTAACAAATGTAATACTAAATCAGGAATAAAATGTTTATTACTTATAAATAAATAAAAAAAGTAATACTTTTGAGGACAAATATAATACTTTTATATTTTGAGTGTAAAAGTATTACTTTTTTAATCAAAAGTATTATAGTATATTTTTCCTTTTAAGTAATGTTGCATTTACAAAGAAAAATGTAATACTTTTGATGAAAAATTTAATATTTTGATATCAAAACGTATAAGAATTATATTTTTCTTCAAAAGTATTACATTTTTCCATATAAGTAATCAACATTTTATTCTTGATTTAGTATTACATTTACTAATATATGTATTACTTTTCATATTGACCCAACCCGTCTCACGGATCCTCACACAAGTTTTTGCTTTAAAATAATTATTTTAATCTCCCTTTTATCCTTTTTTTTTAAAGTAATTTGAAAAGAAGTTAATTAAAACGCGCGTGTATCACCAAATGAATTTTTATTTTATTAAAAAAGTAATTTGAAGAGCAGTTAACTAAAACGTGTATCGCCAAATAAAATTTAATTTATTCTATTGGGACAACCATTTATTCTGTTAGTTAAGGTCGTTGGCATAAGATCAATGTACATTGAATTATACGTGGTCAACAATGTATTAAGACCAACATATTATTATTTGACTGAGGATAATATTTGTTTGATGTCTTAAAATACTTTTGGAAATAGATTTTTGAAATTGCTAGGAATGTTTGGTAGATCGAATGTACTATTGGTTAAATCTATTGTATTCTAACTACAAATCAAAAGACTTTTATACATCTAAAAATAGTATAATAATCAAAAGACTGAGGATAATATATAGTATAAAAAAAAAATCTAGATGAAAAAATTAATTGTTGAATTATGACCATTTTAAAAATAGAACATAGAATTAAAAAAAAAAATTGGTTATAACCAGCTTGTTCCTATTTGGCTATTTTAGGAACTAGAAGAGCGGTCATGGCTAGGCAAATGAGTGGAACATGTTTCTCGTACATGAAGATTACGAATTTGATTCTTATCAACATTTTCTCAGTTGAACTTTTTATACGAGGTCTTTTTAGTACGACATACCTATTTTTTGTGATTTTGCAAATTATTATCTAATGCACGTACACGTTGAACCGTGATTGTAAATTTCTTTGTTAAAAAAAAAAAAGGCACATTGAAATTTAGGTTTGTGCACTGGGAATGGTGGCAGCACAAGATAATTGCACCAAGTACTTTAATGATAAGCACACCACTTTGAGGGAGCCGCATTGGTGTATTATAATTTTCCACCAAAAGATTCATCTATAATTGCTAAATTGATTAATACGTCGTTACGTTAATTAATAGTTAGTTATTGTTTACACTAAATAAATTGTTATTAACTTAACATAAGATCAAATATACTTTTAATATCATAAAAGAATATAATATTAGTGAAATATATGTATATACTAATTAATATACATTTCTTTACTATTGGTTAAGTTTCTTTTGCTCAAACTTGGATTATGAATTCCTCTTTCATATTCAATGTGTATGAAGCATAGTTGTTAGTTATTATTATTATTATTATTATTGTTATTATTAGTATTATTATTATTATTATTGTTATTTTAGTTACAAGAGAAATTCACAAGTACTATTGATAAAAGACCACATATTTAATTTGTATATGTATCATAGGTGTGCACTAAGTAAATCCTGAGATGCTTTTTGACCTATCTTAGTTGTCAAATGACGTTAACCAACTTAGGTTGTTTATAACTCACTGATTCAAACTAAGAAGCAAATAGGTCGCTAACACTAAGAGTTGAACTTAAAACATTTTGATTACCCATGCAACAGTCTGACTGAACTTGAATTGGTTGGGATTGGTCTTATTTTGAAAGGCCTCAAGCTGACATAGGATAAGATTTTACACAACGTGAAGTTGAATGTAATTCCTATTTCCTAGTTACTTTTCAGTTGGGTGTCAGATAATGCGATACTTCGAGAACAAAAATGATTCATAGTTATTGTGAGCATAACAATTTAAAACAGTTAATTTTTTACAAGTTTCTCTATAATATGATCCGGATTTGGAGTGCTTGATGATCCTCTCCGACCTGGCCTCTTCGGTATATATTCTGTTTCAGAGTGTCTCTCGTTTTCAGTCTTTAAAAAAAGAGGATTATTTTGGTGGAAGTAAAATTGGAATTTGAGATTTTGATGAGCAATAAAAAGTGAATGAGGTAGCAATTATCCTGGTTGTGATGAGTCACGGCCTCATCATCAAGCAAGGAAAGAAGGGAAATGCGGTGGGTGGGTCCCGGAAGGTGACAACCTCATAGCCTAATTTGACTAGGTGGTTGGGGGTGAGGGTGAAAACCTGTTGAAGCCTTGCCGGCTCTAATTGTGGCACAAAGTCGTGGCAGATGGGCCCCTCTTTCCCACATTTTTTGAACCATATAACGCTTACCTTTATTGATTTTCACGAGTTTGTTCATCAAAATGCAACATAAATTTGTGCATAATTACACGCCTATCACACTTTGTTTACATATTTTTTTTATAGTATATATCTCTTAGTTTAATGCCTTAAAAAAGTTCCTTAACCTTTAAGGCTGTAGTTCATTTTTTTTAAAGTTAAACTACGAAGTGTACTGAGCATGTCCCTTTAAGCCCGTACAATATTCAGATTAACCCATTTTTCGTATCGGGTCGGCTCAATTAATTAAGAGACAAAGTGTTAGCCATATTAGTTATTACATACAACTTATACAAGAGGAAAGTCCAAACTCCCGACCTCTCTAAAGGGGCGAGAGTGCACGGCCACTGACTCCAACCAAGCTAGTTAGGAGTGTAGTTCAATTGACTCCCATCCCAAACGATCATGATATAATTTTAATATAAAGTGTAAAGATTTTTAATTCCATCATTTATAAATTATAGACTTGACAAATTTACAATCGTTATTATACTTATGAGTTTTTATAGTGAGATTTGTGATACAAATATATTAATATAGTTTCTCGGGTTCGATTCCCACAAGTGACGATTTCCCCTGGGCCAGCTCCTGTGCCTCTTGGACCCAGACCGTTAAACGGACGGAGAAAGACCCTGTAAATTTACCAAAAAAATATATTAATATAGTTTAAAGTAAATTTGAGCTAAATAATTGTTCCAAAACAATATTATTTAAAAATCTTATGCAATAATAATAATAATAATAATAATAATAATATATTTTGTATAAAGGTATTTATGTCTTTTAACCATATATATCTCATTTGTATTCTTTAAACCAATCAAACATTGAAATAACATTTCTAAAATCTATTCATTCAGCAAACCAAATAATAGAATACAATTCATATTCTATTCCTTGTCTATTTCATTTCCTATGGAATACTATTCATATTCCCTGAAAATTCTGCATGCAGTTTTTGTTATTTAGTCCTTCTAATTGAGTTGTTCTTGAATTTTTATAAGTTGAGAAATCTAATTTTCACACTATATTCATCTAATCAAACTAAAATAATGATGAGGATGATGAATAAAATTGAAACCCAACCACAATTCTACACCTTTTGCTTTCTAAGTTGATACATTAAGATTTTGATTTTGACATTTTTGCAAGAGTTGGACTCAATCAAATGTATGTGAAATGTAAACCTTAATCTAGAAGACAATTGGAAATAATAATAATGCACGAGCTGAGCTGAGTACGAGATTGGTGTACTTGTGTTCAAACTGGGTGGCCTTGTTATCCTAAACGATAATGAATGAGTATACTTCTATCAAATTTCGTATAGAATTATTGATAAATGACTTAATTTAATTTTTTTTTAATTAAAAAAAGTAAACTTTTAATTTGTTTGGGTTGCTGAACGGGGTTGTGCTTTACTATTTAGTTCGGATAGCATAACATAAATTTAATTGAGCCAGTTTTAATAGCCCAATTGTCCAAATAGTAATTAAGTAAATAATGGCGGGCTCACACATTTATCTAACACGACTCAGAGAGAAAGAGAGAGTCGAGCGTGCGATGGCAATTTGAAAAATTATATTTCGAGTGCAAATCTCAAAAGTCCTTTTACGGTAAAAATAAATCTTTTATCATTTGACTAAAATATTCTCTCTCTCGTGAATTTTACATATCTTGTTTACTATTTAATTTTTAAACCAATTCTTTCTTTATTTTTTCTTTAGTAATTTTTAATAGTTTATTTTAGTTTAGTTTCTAAATATATAAATTTTATATACTAATACTAAATTTAATATTAAAAAAATTGAATTAGAAATAACTTTAATCAATCATCATTAATTGAACAAGACGCATAAAATGAGACAAACGTTTTTTTTTTTTTTTGTGAATTTATAGGGTCTTTCTCTCCGTCCATTTAACGGTCCGGGGTCCACCCACGTTCACTCCGGGAGGCACGGGAGCTGGCCCAGGGGGAATCATCACTTGTGAGAATTGAACCCGAGTTCTCCCGAAATTCCTACCTATAAAGAAAGCTCACTTGCTACTTGAGCTACCAACTGCGTTAAAATGAGACAAATTGAATATATTTGAGGTTGACGTCATTTCTTTAGATAGACATAAACACCGAAAAATAAATTCAAAGAATGACTTTGATATATATTTTTTCCAAGTTTTCATACCACCTTTAGTGAAATAATCGGCAAAAAATGGCAAGAAACGGAGGTAATAATGGTAATATATGTTATTACTACATCAATAGCCATGGAAGTCAGCCTAAAATGTTGAATGCATTAATGCAATCATTATTGACCGCTGTTTTGTTGGAACAGGTGAAAAAAACTAATAATAAATCTGAATTTAATTCAAAGGCTTTCATTATTCTTACTCTAAAGACTAATGGAGAAAGTAAATCACGAAATATATCTTAATTACGTTACAAGTCCCTAAATATTTGTACATAATATCTCAACAATAAGATCAAATCTATACTTTCTTTTTTTAATTATTGGTAAGATTTAATTAAAGGGATTATGCATATATAGACTTATTTTAAAGGGAAAGTGTCAAATTGGCCCCCTAAGTGGGGTGGATAGTGCAATTAGGCCCCCTAACTGAAAAAAGTTTCATTCAAGCCCCCTAAACCGGCAAAAAAGTGCAATTGAGTCCTAAATGACTATTTTATCAGGTTACTGCTCCTTGGACTGAAATTAAGTGCAAAACTTTGTAATTTGTATCACATTTGGTCATAATGTCAAATTAATTTATATTCTATAAATAATTTTAATAATTTTTACTTTTTTTTAAACAAAAGAAAAACCAAAAAAAAAAAAACAAAAGTCGGCAATCCCAGCTGGGAACTGCAGACTTTTTTTTTCTTTTTTTTTTTTCAAATACATTATTTAAATAATTTAAAAATAATTATTTTAAATAATTTTAAAAATACAAAAAAAAAAAAGAAAATTAAATTTTTCGTCTCTAAAGGAGAAGTGACCACAAAAGAACGAAAAATGCAATGCCAACATATTCGTTCGTGAGTTATACTAAAATTGTAAATTTCGTCTCTAATGTTTTATTAATAAAGGCACAAAAAGTGCAACATCAATTATAACAGGAATGAAAAATGCGTATGGCCAAGACTTGGGGACGAATTCTACAAATTAATTTGACAATAGGACCAAATTATTAAACGGCCGGTGGCTGTTTTTATTTTTTTTATTTTTAATAAATAATATTTTTAATAAATAAAATATTTTTTTGAACTGAAATAAATAAAAATATTTGTTTTGAAAAATAAAATTAAAAAAATGAAAAGTGTCAAATTAGCCCCCTAAACTGGGTGGATAGTGCAATTTGGCCCTCTAACTGAATTTGACCTGATAAACAAGTCATTTAGGACTCAATTGCACTTTTTTGCCGGTTTAGGGGGCTTGAATGGAACTTTTTTCAGTTAGGGGGCCTAATTGCACTATCCATCCGACTTAAGGGACCAATTTGACACTTTTCTCTATTTTAAATTATTTGTCTAATAGGGGCTTAGTTTATTCAACATGCATGGAGTTTGAAGTTGAAGGATAATGGAAAATGCAGGCAGGCAGACTATAGTTGATAACATTAATATTATTGCTGTGAATATTCCAAACTTTGATTAACACATGTGCAACACAATGATTCAGCTGACTACAACCCCACACTGCTCTGCCTAATTCTTTGAAAATATTAAGGTGTGGAGAAGACTTGGGAAATGGGTTAATACTTAAGACTTGAGAATTCCTACATTTAATTTCTATCCTCTCGCTTTACCCATGGTTATTATATATTAATATTTTAAAAAAGTATAAATTTTTTTAAAAGTTAATTACACTTTTAGTACTTGACTATTGTTGTATTGTTACATTTAGTTTTAATTTTGTTTTGTCATGTTGCATTTTTTATTTCTCGACTTTTATTATCTCGTCACAATTGATCCCTAACTAGTTTAAATTTATGTTGTCAGCTACAATTAACAAATAAGGTTAAGAAACTGTAATTTTATAGATCAAGTCTCTTTAAATGTAATATAAAACTTAAAAAAAAAAGGTTATTTACATTTATTGTTGTGCAATTCTTACAACTGTATTTGTTATTATTAAACTTTAGTTAATTGTGCCTCTTCATGTTGAATAATATATCGCCTGGGTTAGCTTTAAAAACAAATTGTAATTTTTTTAGTCACTCTGATCCAAGCGCGCTCCTATACGTATTGTTTTCTTCCCCTGGAAAAATCAAGATCTTTACAGGAGAAGTCAAAATACTCTCTCTCCTCCACATCAATCATGCTTCCTCAAAAATCACACCAAAAATCACTAATGGGGATACCCTAATGGAGATGCCGTTAGAGAGTCATAGTCAAGTTTTAATCTAGTTTTCTTTTAATCTCATTAAATGTATTTTTTTTTTAAAAAATGAGGTGTAAATGGTTATTTCTCTATGAAGAAAAACCAAGGGGAGTTAGGTGCTAGTTACAAATTAGGTGTTTCTTTGCTCCCAAATTAGGTGTTTCTTTGCCTTAGACTTGACTGCCCCACTCTTTACTTCAAAAGTCAATTTTGCTTTGCTAAACACTATGAATTCTCTTGATCCAATCAAACTAAGACTATTCTTTAATGGGGACAAGATACGAACCTTTTTTATTATATGAAAATTTACAATATTATTTTAAAAATAAAGATTAAAAATATTTTTTTTTTCAAAATAGTATTTAGGGCATCGAAGTACAAAAAGTTCAAAAAAAAAAAAAACGCCCTTGAACTCAACAAAAACAAAACAATAATTCAATGATTGTACTTAGAATATCTTTTTTAAATGATTTAATTGTCCGTTTTGAGAATAGTTCATAAATTTATTTAATCTGTATTTTTTTTCTAAATGTTTATAAATGAATGATTAGAATAAATGATTTAGTCAATAACTATTTGATCTTTTTGAGTGCATAACTATTTGATCTTATTGAAACTAAGAACTCTATTTCAATCCACTTTTAATCAAACTCAATAACACTACTAATCATGCACAAAAAAGTCTAATGATAATCATTACACTTATACAATGCATGTGATGGTTTGATGTTAATTTGACTATGTAAATGTTAACTATGAAATGGACTAAAATTTTGAAACAGAAATATTATTTTATTCAATACTTTGTGTATCAAACGGAATTATAATACCATGGACCATTATCCGATAAATCACTAACACACTGATTCATTTTTAGTATAGATTCTTTTTTTTTTTTTAAGTATTACTTAAAAATAAACCTTCATTATATTAAAATTAATATTTATCAGTGGTCAATCCTCAATATTACGCTATCACTATAATTTTCCGGTAACAGAAGATCCATTTTGGTTTTGAGCGATTATAGAGGGAAATTATTGTGTGGACCATGGTCCACACATCTATGTGGACCATAATCAAATGTACATTTTTAATGTACTAAATGTACATTATTTTTGTACTGAATGTACATTATTTTTATACTATAAAAATAATGTACATTCAGTACACAAATAATGTACATCCCCTGAATATAATGTACATTATTTTTATACTGAATGTACATTATTTTTATATTGAATGTGTATTATTTAATAGTATGGTCCACACATCTGTGTGGACCATAATGATTGGATTATAGATTAGCCTAACAAAAGGCAAGTTTGATTTGTGGGCTGCGATGTAAAAGCTCAACATTTTAGAGTCCAAATTTTGGGCTCTCATCCTTAAATGACAAAGATTCAGCCCAAAATATCTTCAAGTGTTGTGATTTGTGGCAAATTTGTTATTAACCATAAATAAAAAGTACATTTTAATATACTAAATGTATATTATTTATGTACTAAATATATATTATTTGATAGTATATAAAATAATATATTTTCAACGCACAAATAATGTACTTTTAATATATTAAAAATGTATATTTTATTCATGGTTAATATAACATAGAAATTCACCATCAGACCAGCCCGGGTTGTTATGCCGTGGACCCAGGTCCATCTTGCAAGGTAAGGTGGACCTGGGTCTACATTCACATAGACTATACTCTACATTCACATACACTATACACTACATTCACACTTTGTAAACTCCACATTCACACATTACAGGATTATATGTTTAGTAACTATATTACCACTGTTATGCATTCACACATTCAAAACTCTGTATTCACAGGTCCTATACTCCATATTCACAACTTGATAACACATTACAGGGCTACAAGTTGTTAGAACTTCTTAACTCTATTACATATTAATCACACATGCATAACTTTACATTCACGATTTCTATACTCTATATTCACAATTTGAAACATCCACATTCACACATTTCTGGGCAACTCTACATTCACACAATCATAAGTCTACATTCACAATTTCTATACTCTACATTCACACTTTGAAACCTCTACATTCACACATTTTTTTGGACAACTTTATATTCAGCAATATGTTTACTAAAGGAAAAAAAAAAAGAAAAAAAAAAGACACAAACGACGTAGTTTTGGACCCAGGTCCACAGCATAATTTGCCGACCAGCCCAATCTTCTAACGACATTGACTGAAAATGATAAGTGTATTTTTAATTTGTATAAAGTAAAACAAAATTATATATCTAATTTTTATAGAAGAAAGAAAAGAAAAGTGATAAAATTTGTGATTAATATACTTTTGCGGACAAGTAAGAGCAACAAATGAGTCATTTCCATTTTTTGTCCTACTGTTATTAGTGCATTGTCAATTTTAGTCTACTTCATTAATTTTTGCCATATTGAGGCCAATCTTATTTAGTCTTTGTCACTTTTAGTCCACAGTTAAATTTTTTGTCAAATAACCGTCCAAAATAGGGGTATTTTGATATTTTCATGCTTTGATCATCTCCTTAACCCTTTGCAGTAGTTTTCCTTACACACTTTCATCCAATGAAGAGGTCCGGCGAAAGCCATGGTTTTGTAATGTGGCTCACATGACTTTCGCTGGACCTCTTCATTGGATGAAAATGTGTAAAGAAAACCGCTGCAAAGGGTCAAGGAGATGAACAAAGCATGAAAAGACCAAAAATACCCCTGTTTAGGACGGTCATTTGACGAAAATTTTAACGGTGGACTAAAAGTGGTAAGGACTAAATAAGAATGGCTGCAATGTGGCAAAAATTAATGAAGTGGACTAAAATTGGCAATGCTCCAATAACAATAGAACCCGAAATGGAAATGACTCGCAACAAATTGTCTTGTAAAGACAGCGAGTTGCAGGCTTGCAGCGAGAGTGGGTGACTTGAGGAGAGTGCACCTTTGATTGAGTTGGTACAATTTTTGAGTAATGAGTAAAATTCACAATCATTATTTGATGGCTGTATTAAATAAATATGATTTTGTGACTTGTGAGTTGTCACAAATTGTTCGTGATGATTGTTGGGGTCTACTAAAGCTAAAGAAATTACTTTTAAAGTTTTAAGACATAATTAATTAATTGTGTTATATTTAGTGATTATGGGTTTTCCAATAATAATAATAATTGTGCCATGGGATAGAATCATAGAAAGAATAATCTATAATGGGCTCGAGTTCACTGAGTCACTGACTCACTGTCACGCTCCGTTGAACTAAACTACTGAACAATGGCGAGTTCGCCGCCGTTCATACTGTGCCTACTCTTCATGCTCTTTGTCTCGTCGCAAACTTCCTTCTCTCTTCCACGATCTTCCAAGTCCGCCGCTCGCTTTCGCAACAAATTCCTGCGATTGCCTTCCAAGACAATCGGAGCACCGCAGTACAAATACGAGATTCGCTACTTCGAGCAGCGGCTGGACCACTTCAGCTTCGCCGATCTCCCTCCCTTTCGCCATCGAATGGTTTGCCGCCAATTCCGGTCTCGTCTGGGAACTCGCGCCTCGCTTCGGCGCCATGGTTATCTTCCCCGAAGTAATTTTCACAATTTCATGCTTCGGTATCCATATCACTCTAAACCTAGTTGTTTCGTTATATGCGCATTTAATTTCTTAAACTTTCCTCAAAGCTCTTAGTTTCGCCTTGTCTGTTTATGGCATTTCATTCTAGTACTTGGCTGTGTAATTCCTTGATCATTATGAGCAGACGCCGGTAGAATTTTGACTGGGGTTTGAAATTGGCAGCATAGATACTATGGAGAATCAATGCCCTACGGAAGTAGGGAAGAGGCATATAAGAATGCGACCACGCTGGCATATCTAACAGCTGAGCAAGCATTAGCAGATTTTGCAGTGTTAATCACTGAGCTCAGACGCAATACTTCTGCCCAGGCATGCCCTGTGGTTTTATTTGGAGGATCA
This sequence comes from Ipomoea triloba, assembly GCF_003576645.1. NCBI lineage: Eukaryota > Viridiplantae > Streptophyta > Magnoliopsida > Solanales > Convolvulaceae > Ipomoea > Ipomoea triloba. The sequence goes on from NC_044918.1 coordinate 6,878,191, forward strand.
TATGGTGGAAGTAAGGTGCCTCTTTGTAATAGTACTTGTGCCAGTTGTTTTGCTCTAAACTGATTAACATTTTAATTGAGATGATGTGATTTATATTATGTATGAGTGCAGTGCTTGCAACATGGATGAGGCTTAAATATCCTCACATTGCAATAGGCGCACTTGCTGCTTCTGCCCCGATTCTTCAGTTTGAAGATGTTGTGGACCCCGACACATTTTACAACATTGCCTCCAATGATTTCAGAGTTTGTCTTCTACTTCTGTTTCTATTGGTCACTAATTTAGATGTGATGAAAAACTTGGAGTCATGTTTCTGGTTTATTAATTTGATGACAGCGTGAGAGTGTTAGCTGTTTCAACACTATCAAAGAGTCGTGGGATGTAATAACATCAGTAGGATCGACAAATGGTGGACTTTCACTACTGTCCAAGGCTTTCCATCTTTGTGGGTAAAGAAAATAGATATAATGATGGTTGTTAATTTAAATATAAACTTTGATGTCCAATGATTATGCAAGACTTTTTGTTTTCAATTTTCTTTTCCCTTTTTATCTGGAGTTGTTAAAGTTGAACTTAGAACAATAATTGCAGGGAACTAAAGAATTCTTACGACCTTTCTGACTGGTTGGAGTCTGCATATAGTTATTTGGCAATGGCTGATTACCCATACCCAGCGGATTTTTTAATGCCTTTACCTGGAAATCCAATAAAAGAGGTTTGTTTTGCCTTCTAGGTTTTTTTAATGGTTTCTTGAAAGAATCTTTTGCTGCTAGGATTTTTGCACTTCTCTGAAGTCCAGAATTTTGTTATCACATATTTAATTTATCCTGGCTATCAAGTAATAGTAGTCAATATTCAAGGAAACTAGTTTCCCAGTGAAAATACACATCTCCTAATCTTTCATGGTTGGTCAAGGTCTCCAAGTAGAGAGTGTAAAGAGTCTTGTTTGTTCAATTGTAGCCAGTACATTATTTCTTCTACCAGTATTTACAATTGTATTTCCATTTGTCATTATTTCATTTTTCAGGTTTGTAGGAGAATTGACAGTTTACCTGATGGCACGAATATCCTGCAGCGAATATTTGAAGGAGTTAGTGTCTATTATAATTACACTGGAACAGTTGACTGTTTTGATTTGGATGATGATCCTCATGGTATGAGTGGCTGGGACTGGCAGGTGCAGTGATGCTACAATACAAATATTCTTGCTCCTTTTTTGGGTATTTAATTTTGTGACGCCTAGTTCTAAAGCAATCTTACGAGTTACAACTTACAATTATGCCTCCTCAAAAAAGTTGCATGTGTTATTGGTTCTGTATCTACAGGCATGCACTGAGATGGTTATGCCAGTGTCAAGTAACAGCAAAACGAGTATGTTTCCAGCATTTGATTATGAATACAGTGCTGATGAAGAGTATTGCTATAATAGCTATCATGTTATTCCAAGGCCTACATGGATAACAACTGAATTTGGTGGACATGTATGGCAATTATTTCTACAGCTTTTGTATGCTTATCAGTCCTTTTGAAATTGCGTATCAAGCATGGATTAAATAGTGCAAACTATCTGATCTTAATTATCTTAAGAACATGGTTGATTCTTCTTACTATGTAGACCATCCTATATTGCATAAAAGTTATAAAAAGCCTTGCTCCTTTCTTTTTACATAGTAATTTTCTTTTATCTTTGTTGTGTTGAAGGACATCAAGACTGCTCTTGGAACTTTTGGGAGCAACATTATATTCTCAAATGGTCTCTTAGATCCATGGAGTGGTGGCAGGTATTCTTCTTGTTACATACATTACCATATAGATTTGTGGAAACTAGCTGCACGGTTTTGATGATAATAATGTATTATATGTTGCAGTGTTCTTCAGAACATATCAGAAACGATAGTTGCTCTTGTTACTGAAAAAGGTAATTCCATTTTCATCTCTCTTAGCTAGTTAATGTATGATCTTTGGTTTTTAACTGCTAAGTAATATATTATAATCCATTTTGGTCCTTTTCCATGTTGATCACTCTGAGATGGGGGACATGAGCTTTTAGTTGTAGAACAACAAAATATGATCAATTCAATATCAATTCTAATGAGCCTAGGATGCACCTCTGTGTGAATTCCATATGAACTCAAATGTTGCTGCCTAGGATGAATAGTATCTCTTCTTTCTCTTTAATAGTTTAATCATTGCGGTTTAGGTAATTGTAGTGTCCATCACTGTTAAGTCATTATAAACAATCAATGAAGTCTTGAATTTCCATGTTGTCAAGCATTTAGCACTAAGTTTCCATGGATACTAAATGCTTGCATGTAGTAGAAGTTGCTGTGTAGAGTTCATTAAATGTGTCCTAGCATGAAGTAGGACATTATGACATGTGTTTTTGTTATTGATTTGGTAATGGGAAATGATAAGTATATTCCAATGGAGTAAAACTTCCCCTATTTGTAAATAATTAAATAAAAACCGTGACTCTTTTTTTTTTTTTTTTTTTTCCTGATGACACGACATGACGACAGTACGAAGTAAAAAGTGAAGTACATGTAATATTACTCTTACTCTTTGATAACCGGATGCATGATCATAGATTCAGCATATTGCCACTGTAGTGTAAGAATAGCCACTTTGGAGTTTATCACACTTTACATTTTACAGAATTCATGAACCTCGTACATTTTGCTCTGATCTTCTTAGGTGCCCATCACTTGGATCTACGTGCTGCGACGCCAGAGGATCCGGATTGGCTGGTGGAGCAGAGGGAATCTGAAGTAAAGCTGATAGAAAGCTGGTTGAACAGTTACTTCGAGTCAAAAAGGAAAACTTTCTCCATTTAGAAGGTGAGTTCTTTGGAGCGAGACCTTGGTTGTTTAACTCCCTCTTATTTAGAAACAAGTGGCATGTCTAGTATGTATGGTAAACAAATCCCACGTTTACAAAAACTTATGTTAACAGTATTTCCTCGTTATTTTAGTCTTTGTTCAAAAACCATGTTTGGGCATAACTTAGCCAAGATTTTTGTAATTCGATTTTCTATTTCTTGGTATCTCAAAAAAAAAAAAAATCAAACAAAAGAAAAAAGTACCTTACATCTTGTGTTTTATATAATTATTAATATAATAATAAGCTTTTGGTGAAACAAGTAGCATGTCTAGTTAACAGTATTTCCTCGTTATTTTAGTCTTTGTTCAAAAACCATGTTTCACCAAAAGCTTATTATATTAATAATTATAAAACACAAGATGTAACGTACTTTTTTCTTTTGTTTGATTTTTTTTTGAGATACCAAGAAAAAGAAAATCAAATTACAAAAATCTTGGCTAAGTCATGCCCAAATAACCAGCCGGCTGTCTGGATATCTGTTAAACCCATGCAATCCTAATGACAAATGGCCAATTCTGGACGCTATTTAATTCACACAACAATTAGTTTCTTTGTAAACATGTCTCATAATGTATCGTGTAAAATTAGTTTTCTTGTAAACATGTCTCATCACGTGCCTCCAACTACATGCTCTGTATTTTTCCTACTACGAACTCGGAGTATCATATACTCCGTATTATTTCTTCAGGTTTTTAGGACTATTCTTTCAATAATAGTTTCTACTTTCTATGGTGTTCCATGGTGTAATGTAATATAAAATTTATAATGTGACAAGCTGGTTCATAAAATAGGTAAAAAAAAAAAAAAGAATGGCATTTGATTATTATTATTATTATTATTATTTATACGGAGTATTAGTTTTAGTTTTTAAATTTGATGGATTATGAGTGAAATAAAATGGAGACACGTGTAAATAACGTGTTTATTATTATTATTTCTATTGGAGTATTGGCTACTATTTGCAATGGACCATTTTCAACTAAAAAAAATTAAAAAAAAAAAAATTGTAATGGACCTACACCTACTCACCTTGAGTCAGCTATGACTACTAGAGCTGATCTACGGATCTAGGGACCAACCGGACCATGGGCACCAGAATAAATGGTTAATTTCACTATGCCCCTGTATTTAAAGGTGAGTAGCATTTTGCCCCTCTATACTTACTATGCACTATTTTTTACCCATCAACTTATGTGTATAAAACACCTTACCTATACGTTAGTTTATAGAAGTCCTCATAGCTCCTCTATATAATTTTTGAAATAAACATAAAAAACTTAATAATATTTTGTTATATCAAATCATTGTAACAAGTAATCACATGTATGATCTAATAGCATATTATTAATTTTTTTAAAAATAATATTTACTTAATTTATTCTAAGATTTTCATGAAGTTCAATTGCGTTTTTCAAAACTAGCATGAAAATAAATTGTAAAATTTAAGAATAAACAAAAAATTCATTTTAAAATAAAAAATTATAAATTAAAATAGACTTTATAAAGAAACTGCTTATGTGCATAAGTACATTTACATCAAATAATATATTGTAAATTATGACAAAAAAGAAGCATGGTTCTGTAAAAACGTTAATCACATATAACTAGATAGGGGTACGCTCAAGTGAGAATGGTTGTCTGGGAGAGAACTAAGAAACACTCACAGTCATTCACGTGTTCAAAATCAACGAATCAAATGTAATTTTTTTAAAAAAATGATGCGGTGGCGTTTTCATAAATAACTCAAATTTTGGTGCAAGTAAAATGTGTTACAAAGTGCAAGTAACTGGTACAAGTTTGCAAGTAAAAAAGTGCAAGTAATTTAAATTGGTAACATTCATGCACCTAATGATAAAGTCTTTCACATAAGTGCTCTTAATGATAATATCTGGTGCAACTAATGATAACGTTAGATGCACTTAATATTGATGTTCATTGTTCAGTGTACATTTTACTTGCACTTGTAATCACTGTTGCAAAAATCCCCGCCTAGACCGCCTAGGCACTAGGCGCTCCTAGACCGAGGCAAATTGCTCCCTAGGCGTCCGCCTAGCGCCTAACTCGGCCGACTGGACCGAATTTAGCCGAGTTAACTTGCCCAATTCGACAGAGTTAGCCGAGTTAACTAGAGTGAGTCGGCCTTGTTAATTTTATTATTATATTTATATATATTTAAATTTATTTATTTATATAAGTAAGAGAAGTAAGATATATATATATATATCACATACACCCACACACATGAATTAATTTTTTTTTTATAGGTCGCCGTCTAGACCGCTTAGGCGCTAGGCGCTAGTCTACCGCCCGACTAGCGCCTACTACAACCATGCTTGTAATACATTTTACTTAGGTGCACTATATGAAATTATTACTTGCACTTTTATCACAATTTACTTGTACTTCGATGTTCTATTATTTACTAAAATGTCACTGCGTTTTATTTTTAAATCAGTATTTCTAATCTGTTAGATTTGGACACGTGGATGGCGCTGAGTGGTTCTTAGTTCTCTCCTAGGCTACTCGTTCTCACATGAACAGAGGTTTTATATATATATATATATATGTATGTATGTATGTATGTATGTATGTATATATATATATATATATATATATATATATATATATATATATATATGTATATATGTACATATGTATATATGTACATACATATGTACATATATACATATGTATACATATATGATGGCGAAATACGCACATGGACTAGTTGGTCTGTCAACAATTCAACAATCACAACCGATCTGTATGATCACCTGTCGATCCGTCAGCAATCACCCAACCAGTCCGTCCGTCAACGACCACCAAGCCGACCTGTCAGCAATTCGGTCCGTCGACAACCACATGATCGGTCCGTTAATCACCACCTGACTCGACGACCTACGAAGCAATACACCTTGCAAATTAAGAAGCTCACAAGCCTAACAGTTGCTTGATGTGACAGCCAACAACTTTTCAGGAACAAGGGATCCGTGTTTTCATCACCTCGAGTAACCCACCCACCTTGAGCAAACCACCCATTTGCATTTTGCGGAGCGACTGTTCAACCTAGACGAGTGTGCCATCCACTTGCATATCTGGCGGTTCATTTAGTATATATATGAGGGCCATTCCCCTCACTTGTAAGGGGATAACTGATCAATACAAACACACTTCACTTGCAATTCATTTACTATACTCACTTGCAATTCACTCTATCCCATTCACTCTATCCCATTCACTCTTCTTCTCTCCTCATTGTTCGCCACTCATAATTCAACATATGGGGTCACTCAATCGTCGTCCGGTAGACCATCCGACCAACCTACCGATTGACCACCTGAGCACCCTTCGTTATCCATCCCTAACACTCATACCCATAGCGTATCCGTAGACCACGTTTACATTTACGCTATATATATGTGTGTATATATATAGGGGCGCGCTTAGGTGCGAACCCTTGCTCAGAAAAGAAATGAGAACGCTTAGGCTTCCCTAATAATGGAGTTTTACACAAATTTTAAGAAAAATGTGATGAGGTGAAAGAGTGATAAGGGAGAGACAGAAAGTCTTGGTATCTCCTACAAGGCACAGTGCTTTACTCATAATTGTGGGGCCCATTTTTATTTAACCCTGATTTCCTGGGGCGCGTAAATGTTATTATTATTTTTATTTTCCATTGCAATTTTATATTTTGTTTTATTTTTTCCTTTTCTTTTTTTTTTTTCTCCATCTCATTTTTCTTTCCTAATCACACTTACAAAACTTCTAAAAAATTACACCAAAATTTATACTATTGGGGAAGGCCTTAGTAGTCGGCCACGTGTCCAGATCAACGAATCAGATGTAATTAAAAAAAAAACGATACGGTGGCATTTTCGTAAATAACTCAAACTTTGGTGAAAGTAAAATGTGTTACAAGTGCAAGTAACTATAACTCAAGTTTGCAAGTAAAAACTGGAAGTAAAATTACTTAGGCCCTCCCCAATTGTTACTTTTTGAGAGATTTTGTAACAGTAAAACCCAATGTTTAAGTTTTTATCAAATGGGAAGAAGGTATTTTGGGTGAGTTTTTTTCCTGCAAAATGGAAGTTTTTGCAGATTAAGCTGGGCCCCACTGGCAGATGTCAAGCGTGAGGCGCAGTTTAGGTAAAAATTTGCAGATTAAGCTGGGCCCCACTGGCAGATGTCATGCGTGAGGCGTAGTTTAGATAAAAATATTCTTTTTTAATTTTTTTTCTTCAGTTTTTGTTTTGTATTTGTTTTTCTTTTCTTTTTATTTTTCTCCACCCTCATTTTCTCTTTCCTAATCACACTTACAAAAACTCCTCAAAATCCACACCCAAGTTTAACTATTGGGGAAGGCCTTACAAGTGCAACTATGTTCACTTACAATTGCAAGTAATTTACCTTGGTAACATTTGTGCACCTAATGATAAATGCCCTATTTGGTAAATAATTGGCCTATCAGCCAATTTTGGCCTATTTGACCATTATTAGTTGTTTGACTTGGTTAAAAAAATCAATATAAGTGTTTAGTTAATAAGTTTTTTGTAACTCCAAAGTACTAAATTTCAAAACGCTACTCAAAACAGGCTTTTCAATTGGCCTTTTAGAAAAGAAATTATACCAAACAACTATAAGCTAACAGTTAATTTACCAAACACTTTTCTACAATCAACTAATATTATCAATTAATTATACCTTATAACCCAATCAGCTAACAAAATCAACTAACAACCATTTACCAAACATGACCAAAGTCTTTCACATCTGCACATAATAATAATGTCTAGTGCAACTAATTATAACGTTACGTGCACTTAATATTGATGTTTAGTATACATTTTACTTGCACTTGTAATATATTTTACTTGCACTTAGGTGCACAATATTAAATTGTTACTTGCACTTTTAACACGATTTACTTACACTTCGATTTTCAATTATTTACAAAAGTGCCATCTCATTTTTTTTAAATCAGTATTTCTGGTAAGTTAGATTTAGACATGTGGACGGTTATGAGTTGTTCTTAGTTCTATCTTGGGTTACCCGTTCTCATATGAACGGCCTCATATATATGTGCGCGCGCGCGAGCGCATATATATATATATATATATATATATATATATATATATGTATGTATGTATGTATGTATGTATATAGTTTAAAAGTAGTACTAATTACTATGTTTGCCAAATATTGATATTCCATATAACACTACAAAAGAGATGAGCAACTCTATATCTAAATTAACGTGGATTGTAGGTGTTCGGGGGAAATTTCGCACCAAGTTGGACGGACAACAAAGTTTGAAGTTCAACTTCACGTGACAATTATTTATTATTCTTCTTGGTTTGAGATGTTCAATTTCGGATAATTTAAATTGATTTACTTCATTGTGTTCCTTTGTTAGTTAGTCATAAGATGATATTCACTTAGGGCATATCTTTAAAAAGCAACTGCGAGCTTTCTAGTCTAAGTAAATCAAAGTTGAGGGGATCAAAATGCCTATTAGGTAAATTCATGTGGTAAAACATTTAATAATTCCAAACTTCAAGGGGCAAGGAAAAATTAGAAAGAAAAAAAAAGAAAAAGAAACGAAAAGCAAAAAAAACCACAGGACACGTTATTACCAGCCACTAGTTTCTATCATTAGAAATTCTGAATATTCATTCAAATAAAACAACTTCGTACTGTTCTTTTTTAATTAAATAAAATAAAATAATGTAATTCATAATAAAATCATAATTTTTTTATTTGTTAATTTTTTTATTTCTTAATTTAGTTAATTATCCATTAAAAAATCTCATAACGAGTTCCCATAACAAGATATTTAAAATTAAATAATATAAATTTTATACGGGAAATTTGATAGAAATAGAAATAATATTATTATGAATTAGTAATATTATAAAAATATTAGGGTAACGCACGGATTCTACGCATGGTCTGACGTTGCAGTAAGTTATATGAGTAAGGTGTATAAAACGTTTCTCCGGCGGCTCTGCTCCAAACTCCAGAGGTCAAAAGAGAGAAGTTGAAGCTCAGACAGCGGACGAAGAGAGGAGAAATGGAGAGCGCCGCCGTGTTCGCAGGACTTCAGCCTACTCCAGCTCATCACCACCGTCTTCCCCGACCGTCAAGAGGTTCTGTTCAGCTACCTTCTGTTTCCTTGACCGACAAAAAGCTACGCTGTCCTCTCCCTCTCAAGGTATTCTGATTCGTGGCCTGGATTCTCACTTTTGTTTCATTTCAGTGTATTTGCTAGCGTGTGAGTGTACGGAGAGTGAGTTTGTGTGCAATGGAGTGTCTAATTTGATAATGAGAATTGTTTGCAGCTTCAAAATCAGCTACATTTCGGTTTCGACGCTAATACCAGCAGCGATAATCATCGTAATGCTCCGCCGCGAGTGGCCTCTCCCATGAGGTTTGTGCTTCTCACCCCTGGAATCGGTTTCGTTTTCCAGTAATCGTTCTTTTCTTTAGTTCATATGAGATAGATTTGCTTAAATGGTGTGCTCATATATTTGCTGCATTCACGATTGTATGAATTACTAACAGTTGAAAGTTCCTGGTTAAGATTGTTAAACTTTGCTAGCTCTATTGCTATACTTCTCACTTAAATTGGCTGAATTGTGAAAGCTTTTCTCAGAATTGTTGTTAATAATAAAATTGATTTATCGTTCTCTCTAAAAATTATCAAATTATTGATGGCTTTTATTTTCCTATATAACAGCAGTGTAACAAACGAAGTAGTGGACCTTGACTGGGACAACCTCGGGTTCGGCTTTATGCCTACTGATTATATGTATATCATGAAATGTACTCAAGATAAAACGTTTACTAAAGGTGAATTACAGCGTTTTGGGAACATCGAATTGAGCCCATCAGCAGGGATATTAAATTATGGCCAGGTTAATTATTTGACCTTTGTTTGCAGCTACATTCTAACATAGCTTCTGATGTCAATAATCCAAGACATTTTGAGGGATAATTATTTCCTTGTTTATATTGCAGGGGTTGTTTGAGGGGTTAAAAGCCTACAGAAAACATGATGGCCACATTTTGTTGTTCCGGCCTGAGGAAAATGCTTTGCGCATGCAGATGGGTGCAGAACGTATGTGCATGCCTTCACCAACAGTTGAACAGTTTCTGGAAGCAGTGAAAGCTACCGTGTTAGCAAATGAGAGATGGGTATAACTCTACTTCAATCTTTTGTGGAATCACTTTCACTTATTATATTAGAATATTGGAGTTTGATTAATTCTCTTGTTTCAGATTCCTCCAGCAGGGAAAGGATCACTGTACATAAGGCCATTGCTTATGGGGAGTGGAGCTGTCCTTGGTCTTGCCCCAGCTCCTGAATATACTTTTTTAATTTATGTATCCCCTGTGGGTAACTACTTTAAGGTATATTTGTCTTAACTCTTAACTTTGTATCTTAGGCTTTAACGCAGAATGCTTTATTTCTATACTTGCTTATAATTTAGTATCATCTGCTTTTAATGTGCGTTTACCTTTCATGCATTAGTTGCGTTTAGGTCTTTTCTTATGTGTACAAGGAAATCGTTTCCTATTTCTTAATGGCTTTAGCCATCATTTATTTGTATTTTTGTATAATAAAGTAAATGTAGCATTTTGCATTTTATTTTCTTTCCTTTTCTGTATATGCTATTGTTTGGCTTTGTTAACTAGTCACCATGTGCTGCAAACCTGCCTTGGGGAATAAACTACATTCATTGAGGTTTCTTTAACTAATTGAGATTGGAGAAAGTAGCTCACTCTCATTTTCTTTGGTCTTTGAGATTGTACAATGTTGAGACGGAAGTTAAAATTTTAATGATAATAGTACCTTCCAAAAGCTTTTAGTATTGGTTATCTGTTAGTATCTTGATGCATACCGGTTTAGTTATATTTAGGTCCTTTGGCAGGACTTTGAAGATTACCTTTCTAAATGTTTACCCTGATTATGCTTTTTGATATAATGGCAGGAAGGTTTAGCACCAATTAATCTGGTGGTTGAGACTGAAATGCATCGTGCGACCCCTGGGGGTACTGGAAGTGTCAAGACTATAGGAAATTATGCTGCAGTAAGTTATTTCATGGAAACATTGCAAGCAAGAGTATTCTGCATATTTTACTTCTTACTGTTTGAATACCAAACTCACATGGACTATTTTCCTTGTGATTGTAATTCATAGGTCTTGAAGGCACAGAGTGCTGCTAAAGCAAAAGGCTATTCTGATGTTCTGTACCTCGATAGTGTTCACAACAAATATCTGGAAGAAGTTTCTTCTTGCAATGTTTTTATGGTGAAGGTAAATAATTTCAGTAAGAAGTTTTATTTATTTATTTTTTAATTTTACTTAGGGTGCTTGGATTGATGTAATTGATGAAAGAAGTTTCTAATTTAAAGATCAATTATGTGGAAACTGTCCTTTAGTACTCTTCTCACTTTCATGTTCAAGTTGTATTTGTTTGTGTTGTTTTGTCTTCTGCTCCTTGTATGTTTACTAGCTCAGTATAGTCTGTGACTAATATATCACATGCTTCATTTCCTTGTTCATTGTTATTTAAATGCATTAATATTGAACCTGTACCCCCTCAGGGTAATATGATAGCAACTCCTGCAATAAAAGGGACTATCTTGCCTGGTATTACCCGGAAGAGCATAATTGATGTTGCAGTCAACCAAGGTTTCCAGGTACTTTATATTTTTCTGATTTAACCTACTTGTGCTAAAGCTCTTTTCCTTTTCATGTCTTGGTCACCTGCATATCACTGGCTTTACAAATCTGCTAATTTGATTTTTGGTGCCAAGATGCAATAGTTTGCTCCCTTTAGCGTGTTACTTGTGCATAGCTTGAATATACAGTGAGGTTTCTCCATTCCTTATTTACCTAGGCAAGACAGAACAAAGTAGTTTGATCATATTAGATAGCTAGGTGTGGCTCATAGTGCAAATGGATGAGAACCTTTAAACATAGTTGCAACTTTGAATATAACTACATTAGAGCATTTTTAAAAATTTCTTTTGATTGTTTATAATTGAAGGTTGAGGAACGAGCAGTGTCAGTGGATGAATTGCTTGATGCTGATGAAGTGTTCTGTACGGGAACAGCTGTGGTTGTATCACCAGTTGGAAGCATAACCCATTTAGGGAAAAAGTGAGAATTTCTTATCCCAATTTAGAATGGATTTGATTAATTGCACAAAATTTCTATATTTGACTATTACTTACTTACAGAACTGGTGTCTCACCCCACTATATAAAGTGCATATCATTCAATCCACTAGGTTTCATTACTACAGCTCATATGAGACCACGTGAAATTGTGAATGCAATAAGCGGGGAAATATAAGTAGAAACTTTCTCTCTTTCGCAGTTTGCTCACTTTAGACAATGTATCTGCAGGGTGACATACGGGAGCAATGGAGTTGGTCTTGTTTCACAACAGCTGTACTCCACACTTACTCAACTTCAGATGGGGATTACAGAGGATAAGATGGGGTGGGTTATTGAAGTGAAGTAATCTTGAACTCATGAGATACCTAGTAGTTATTACCTTCTTTTGCAAGAGGTTTGAACTCAGCAGATATTAGCAACTAGTGATCCGCTTGTCGGACTTTGCGTTCTTGTTTGTTTACTCCATTGTGTACAGAATCTGCCTTTTTCTATATTGTCTCCGGGGGAAACTCCTTGCTTTAAAAAATTGTGCCTTTTCTCTCTCTCCTCATAAAGAGAGAGGGTACAACCATATTAACTATGCATGAACACCAGTTGTTTCCTAATCTAATTGGGAGCAAACGAGCCAAGTCATGCTGAGTTCGAACCCAAGTAGACTCAAGTTTAAACTTGAAGTAGTTACAATTGCTTGAGTTTGAGTTCAATTGAGCTTAAACGTTTAAGTTTTAGTATAACTCCTTAATTTTTACAAGGCTTAAACTCGATTTAATTGGCTCAAATTAAGTTTGAGTTCAAACTCAGTGTGTTGTGATGAGGTGGGGGCTTGCAAGTGGCTCAATGAGTTTGGAATTCAAAATTTTTACTTTGAACTCGATTCAATTACTTAATGAATTGGTTTGAGCTTGATTTTAACTGAATTCGAATCAAATTTTGATCAAACAACTCAACTCATTTATACTTTTAGGCGGTGTTTGGTCTTTTTTCAAAGAAAAATTTCTCTTTAAATTTGAAGAAAATGATATTTTCTCCATTTGGTTCATAGAAAATCCTTAGTTATGAGGAAATAGATAATTTTTTAAGGGAATGCGTGATATTTTGTTTTTCATAGGCGTGAAAATCCTTAGTTATGAGGAAATAGCATATTTTGACATGACTATTCTGCTCTTGTGATTCATACTTACTTTTATTATCATTATTATTGTGTAGGGTCATATATGTCTTTATATTCATTATTCCTTAGAATTCAAAATTCAATCATACAATAAAAATTAATCTTTATAGTAATTGTTTTTCTATAAAATTTCAATTTCATTTCTCTCAAATATTTTTTTCGAACTAAACAGTTAGTCTTGGATTTTCCTCCTTTGTTTTTATGGGTGAAAAAGAATGTAGTTGTCACCTGTCAATGGTAGTCATAACATAGATAATCATTTCATCGTAAAGTTGGGTACTAGGAAGAAGGCTAACATATATATTTGGTCCTGAATGAATGCGTATGTGTGAGGCTAGAAATGGTTTATGGAACATTGGCACCTTTTAGGAACACAGTATTTGCATCCTCTGGGAGGGGACATCCAGACCTATACATGGGCTAGGAGTAAAAGGGCCTTCACCATGTCAAGCCCACAACACACCAAGACCAGTTGGGACATACCCTAACAAAAAATTTTATGAGCATATCCACTAAAACACAATTTATAAATCTTGCTGAATAACTCAAGTGGTTATCTAATCAAAATGTAATCTTGTTTCCAGTAGCTAGTAGCTAGTAGCTAGTAGAGTAGAGATTCGAACATCACCGAAAACTTGAGGAGTCATTGAAAAACTGAAGAGCTATAATTAAAGATGGAGAATGCCCCCTGCTTCACGGCAAAAAACAAGAAGGGAAGGGAAGGGCAGGGAACAAAGAATTTTATCCGATGGATTTTCAAGTGTTTTGTCTTGCCTGGTAGCTCACACTCACACAACAACAAATGAAGACAATTGATGATATGACCCGAAGCCCGGCCCGCACCCATTCACTTCACTTCACTTCTATTCCAAAGTATGGGCAGTAGGGACAAAGTGTCATGTTAGAATGTTCCATCCTTGTCCTCCCTTCCATAACCCACCAGCCCCAATCCCTTCATTATCCCAATAAAAGCACGCGCAAATATAATCCACCAAAAATAATAAATTATAAATTAAAAAAATAAAAAAAAAATCCCGACCTGTTCACACTTCCTCGAACGATTATGTGCAGATGTTTCTCTGTTCCATGTGCTGCCATGGCTCCTCATGTGAACACCATATGCCTCCCCATACCTCAATCATTCTTTGTCATAAATTCCGACCACGTCTAGTGGCAATCCCGTAATTTCACCCCTCTCTGATCTAACCCACACTTAATTAACCTTAATTAATCCCCCCCTCTCCTCCTCTGTACCGTATATCAATTATTATGTACCCGCGGGGACTAATCATATCATGTAGCCTAACATCATCGTACAATAATAATTATTATACGACGTAGTAGCAGCCAGCAGTAGTTAAGTTGTTACGTTTTACAATCAGTTTCTTTCTTGTCAATGTCCCGGCGTCTTATCCCAATTATTGCGTTAATGCGGGTTTTATCCGTGCCTAAACCGTGGCGTTTTACACTACATGTCCTGACAACAAACGTTAACGTACGCCTTCATTAATCCAAGGGTTTTCGCGTCCCGCCCTGTCTAAACATGTCGCCATGCAATGCCAATTCTTTGATATGCTTCTCCCCAACAAACTTTCCTTTATCCCCATATTTTTTTCATTTATTTTTTTGACTGACCAGAAAAATTCACAGTCACTATTCAGGTCGAGTAAATATTACATTATGACTCTAGCCGATAAATGACAATAAAAAGATAAATTAATCAATTTAAGACTGCAGAGGAATCAAATTTGTAAATTTGTGATTATCAAGTCAACATCCAATTTAATTGGGCTAAACATGCAACCACTATTCGAAGGTGTGCACATGGTAAACCTCGAATTGTGACCCGATGCAGCAAAGGACTACAAAGAGATAAACCAGCCTAAGTTGTCATAGTTGACGAGCTCAAACCAAGAAGGTTAATATCAAACTTGTAACGTTGTGGTTAACAAGTCAATAGTCTGATTAAATTGGTTGGGGGTAAACATCTTTATTTATTTTGTGTATATAAATGCTAACATAATTTTATCCTACGTACTATGTTTCCATCTTGTTTATCTTGATTATGTATATAAAAGACACATTTTGGAACGTATAGAGACCAACTCCGATCCTTTAGGGTTGGGTTGGAAGGACGCCGATCGACCAATATTGGTTCAAGAGGGGTCTGTTCTAATGTGACCATTAAGTTCAGTCTATATAGAAGATGTAACATATATGAACCAACTCTAATCATTTTGGGCTGGGTACGTAGGAAGGACGTGAATGCCTATATTGGTCTAAGAGTTCATCTATTCTAACCATTAAGTAAAATCTATAGAGACAAGTTATCATGCTCGGTAATATTTTTTTAAAAAAATATAGAAAATTTTATGAATTCAATCTAACTAATTAGTTAAATTTAATTTTTTAGTGTAATTGAACCCACATGCATTACAGGCTTAATAACAACTCAATATTAAATTCTAACAAGAAAACAAAAGAACTAAGTATTACAAAAAAAGATATACAAAGAACCTAATCTAATAAACCCTTAAAGTTTATTTTCAATTAAAGTGGGTAAAGAGTTATGTTATTATAGTTTTATCAAGAAATAATTGTTGCAAGAAAGTTAGTACTTATGAGAATTTTTCAAATTTTTTTTTGAATCAATTAAAAAAATAAAAATTGGAAAATATATATATCCACCTATGTCAGAACTTATCCGCGGAGTAGTAATTGTTTATGTTCAAAAAATTAATCTGTTTATTAGTTTAAGAATATAATTACCGGCCATAATCTTCAACATGTTGAACGAATAGTTTGTACAATTATTTTATGTAAACTTAATAATAATAATAATAATAATAATAATAATAATAATAATGTACCAAAAATAACGGTCCAAATCTTTGTAAGTCAGTTCCTAACAGCGGCCCGACCTACCCACTTCCAAAATAAATAAAATAAATAAACAAAATAAAAATGTTGCTAGGGCACATGCAACTATGCAAGCAGTCAACAAGAACATGGAAATTATAATAATAAAATAATATTATTATGATAATGTTTATGCAATAAATGTTTAAACCGTACTTATGGAATAATAGATCTGAACTAGTCCAAATAAATAATTACAGTCTAAGTTAGACACATTGTAACATTAATATGATGTATGTCCTGAGTTAGTTCTTGACTCTTGAGTAGTAGCCCACTAGTTCACAAGAATCAATTAGAGATGTAATCTGGACCTAACTTTAAGGATCTGACAGAGTAAATAGTTTAGGACATTTTAGAATACTAAGGGATCACAACTAAAACGAATTAGTAATTATATTACTATATTATAATGGTCATGAGTCATGCCTAGATAGTGATTAGTGAGGTGCGTGCACTTTAATGGCAGATAATTATAATATTATATCTACTCCTATTCTCGACTCTCAGTTTTTACTCACACATTTCAAATTTTGACGGTAGACACTTTTACAGGAGCCCACAAGAAAAAAAAAAATCAAAACAAAAATTCAAAAGCAGTAATCCAAACTGAAAAAATCATATTATGAATAAGATGAAATTATACCAATTTTTAATTAGGGAATGCAGTTTTTAATTGAATAGGTAATCAAATCACATATTTGTATTTTAAAAAATTATTAACCAAACACTAACTATATATGATTTTGATTCCCATTTCTGATTTGTAAACCCATGAACTAACCTAACACAGCTTAGAGTAAAAATTATTTGTCCTATACTAAATATATCAATGATGAACAAAGACTGTTAGCCGCGTATCATGGAAAACTCTTAAGAAATTATGACTCCAACATCATTGAATTTCATAATTGATGTATGTCGAAAATCTTATTGTAATAATTATTGTAAGATTCCAGTTGCCACGATTATCATCGACACATTATGGATGAAGTTTTTTGTTTTAAAGATACTTCGATCTATGCGATTTGCTTGCATGTGTATGTGTATCATCAATGATTTCTTCCACTTCTATTTTAAGGACATTTGAATTGGTTACATACTGTAGTCCATCTCCATATCAAATATATTTACCCCAAAATTATTAATTAGTTGAATCAGGTGTAATTCTTGAGTATAGCTTATTTTAGAGTTTATGGTTTATTTTAAAATATAAATAAATTATAAACTCTGTTTGGTAAAACATATGTATCTTAAAATACGGAGTAATTTTTTTTTTTTTAACTTTTTTTTTTTATAAATTTACAAAAAATTACACCATCTCCCCTGTGAAATACTAATATTTTAATTTATCGTTTTATGTCTTTTTACACTTATTAGTTAATTCAATAATTAATTTTACTAAATATTTAATTTCAATTAGTTAGCTTATTAAATTATTAACTACTAACTTTTCAGCTTTTAGCTAGGTGTGCCAAACAAAGCCTATAACTAACAATTATGCAGTGTCGAATTCCATATATTTTATTATATGTATGTAAGCATTGCTATCGAACTAACTTTAGAATGAATGAATAATAGTTATCTTTGTATTTTTGCTACTAGTTTGGTTTAGTATTAAATGCTTAATCCTAATAACTGAAAGCAGAGTATATGATAAAATTTTGCATTCAATTCATTGTCAAGTATAATCTTTGACATAATAATAAGTACTTAATCCTAACAATTGATATCAAATCAACTCATATGATAACGTAGCACCTTTAATTTGTTATTAACTATAACTTTCGACACAATGATAATTTTTTTTTTATCTTGACAGTCTTACAAATTTTAACATAATTTTTTTTGTCTTTTCCATAAATTCAGATACATTATAAACCACACAATTTTAATAACATTGCAACTATAATGATTGTAGAAGGTGTCATATTTCTTTTTAAAAATTATTTCTTGCATATATTATTGAATTCATACTTCAATCAATTAACTAATCTTTTATTTATTTCTTTATGAATTTTTATTTTGGCCCTACCATTTTCTCTTTACACATGACATCTTCATGAGATTTGATAGTCAACGGGGAGGAACAAAATCTTATATGTTCAAGATTCAAATATTCTGGAGTTACAAGACAATATGGAACTGAATCTGACTTCTTTTATATTCAACCACCTTTTTTTATAATTTTATTTTTAAATATAATTTTTAATTAATAATTCCTTCAAAAATTTCTACCCGCAATAACTGTCAGATGATTAGCAATTATGAGGATGGCTAACCATAGTTTCCGCTCTGGCCGACTTGCCCTATCACTAATTAAACAAATGATTAACGGATCTTAAATATTAATTTTGTGATTAATAATAACAAAACAAATGTGAATTCTTGACCTTTAACGTAATTAAGTATATAATTAAGTATTAATCCAATTGTATTACGTTGTTTCCTCTACCTATACCATTTGCGTGGCTGGTGGCTGCTTATGTTAATCCAAATAATGATGTTCCTTAAGAAAAGAAAAAAAGAAACAAAGTGATGAATTGTAAGTTGATTGGTAATGTGGTCAAACTAAGGCTCTGTTTGGCAGAGCTTATTTAGGAGCTTATAGCTTATTTTAAGCTACTAATAAGCTATAAGCTCTGTTTGGTAATGTTATTAAAATAAGCTAGTAGCTTAAAATAAGAGCTTATTTTTGAACGCTATCTAAGATAGCGTTTCAAAATAAGCTAGTAGCTTCCTAACTTTTTTTCCATCTTTAACCTTATTATTTTAAAGAAATGACATCATTTACCCTTCCCAATTAAAATCTTTTTGGCTAAACCCTTTTGATTTTTTCTCTTCAATATGTTTGGTTGTAATTTTAATTTGTCATTTGTGTTTGAACATTGATTTTTTTATTAACTAATCTTATGAATTATAAACATTTTTTTTTACTTTATATGTTTTCAAATATATGTTCTTACTTTATATTTTATTAAAATATATTGATTTCACTATTTTATATTTTAATATATAAACAAACCTATTTAAATTTAAAACTATTTAAATTGTATGAAGATGTCCTTTTTAGTCATTTTACATTTATCAGCTTATCAAAAAGTTAATTTTACCAAACACTTTTAAGCATAACAGCTCTTTAGATTTCAGCTTCGAGCTTATAGCTTTTAATTTTCAGCTACCTTTTCAGCTTTCAGCTACCTTTTCAGCTAAGTTTGCCAAACATAGCCTAAAAACTTCATTTCCATACATTAAGTAATCATATGGGGTTTTTATGAATTTGGAGTCAACTTATTGTTGGATATATATTAAAAAGGTTGGGTAGCTTCTTCAACTCCCCTTGTTTTATCTATGATGTCGAACTTGAGACCTTATATGAAATATAATATTTTTTTCAACTCAAAAATACATGTAAGTCAATAATTCATATTGATGGGGATATACGATGCGTATATGATATATATATTTACCGATCACTTTCAACCTCAATATGCTTCCCAACCTGCATGCTAAACTAGAAAGTGAATCCTACCTAGATAGATAAGCAACAGCACGTGAAACGTTCTCTAAGCTGTGAATTCTGTGATACACATTTGCATCTCCTTAGCACCCACATGTGGCACGACTGATCTGACTCACCTATATGAGAGTGCCACATGTTATCATTGAGAATTTTGGTATATGTTATCTGCCATAGTGCTATAAAAGTCGCCTGCTTCGTAGAAGAGGGGATTCCAGCAGAAAACATATCCTTAGTACTTCCCAACTTACGAAGTCGTAAAAAAGCTAACTTGCTTTGAATTAAGAAGATGAGATTCCAATAGGAAAACATATACTTATGCTCAAACTTAAAATTTTGTTTATAAAAAATAACATTGATACTATCAAACCACATTATAATAAAACATATAAAAGCAAACTTTTGTGACAGTTAAAATTAAATGACAATATATGATTTCATGGGTTGTTGGAGAACGGTGGCGTTGCAGGGAGAATTCTTGTACCAAACTAAATATATAGCTAGTCCAACTACCATCAAGATGTGCATTGTAATGGTTTTGTTATTACAAGTCCCAACATTTTCTTTTGCAGCGTTTGGTTACATTTCAGAAACTGTCTTAATGTGTTTGGTTCATTTTCTAAAAAATGAATAGAATTATAACAAATTTTAATAGCTTTGAGCGAGCAACAGTGTATTAAAAACAAACATTGTATTTATCTTTTTAAGAAGTAAAATCAAATCAAAGTTTTTTTTTTGAAACATAAAATCAATGTTATTTATTAAAAACTTAAAAACAATGTTTCATAATTTTTTTTAAAAGGGTTTCAGTAGTCTGGTTTCCCGTCGAAACCCGTCTTTAGTATCCAATTATGGTTTTTGGCAAGAGAGACAAGGAAGAAAGTCGATGAAAAAGATGGAGAAGGCCTTTGGTCATCTGCACGAGAAAATGAAGAAGGGATTTGAGAAAAGAAAATGAAGAATGTTTGAGAGAAGGACGAAAATGACAAAGAGATTTGGGAGAAAAAAATGAATAAGACGAGAGAAAGAAGAAAAAACCAAGATTGTCGTGCTCTGGAAAATTACTTCCACAAAATTTTGGGGAAGCCATTTTCCATAAAGACACCCTCATTTTCCTTTAACCAAAGTCATTTTCCATGCTTTATCAAACACTGAAAGTCCGGAAAATGATTTTCAAAAATAATTTTCTGAATTTCTAATCACAGCCTTATTCTACATTTACCTAGTTTTCAATGGTAAAAAAAAAATAAAAATAATAAAAATCACTTTTAGACTAAAGTACCTAAAATTTCACCACTTTTTTTTTTTTTGAAAAGTTCACCATATTGTTTATATTTAATGAGATGTTGGATTAAAAATAATTTTTTAAAATTAACACCGATATCTCCTCCACTATAAAACTAATTTGGCCCGAGCGGATCTTCTCGCATTACAATTATATTATTAGTAACTTGGGTTCTTAACTACCGGCTAAATTGCAAGGTTGAAATATTTTTTTAATTTAATAGTTAATGATTAAGAATAAAACAAATCAAAATCGAGAAGAGAAAGTGAAAATAACAATATAATTGGTCGATCAAAAATAAAATATACGGAGTAATAAACTTGCAAAAGCTAACAAAATTATCTGAAGACCCCATTTTAAGTCCAGCTTCATTAATTAATTTTTCATACTTGCATCATATACATGAGATTAATATTTGTCTTAATTGTAACTCCTTTTAGATGATGTGGAAATCTGTAGTCAGTATTTAAAAGTGTATGTAACCTACTTTGATTATATTTGTGTATCAGACCATGAGAAACATTGCGTTTAGAAGTCATAAAGAGCAAAATACCTGCAAGATTATCTTAGTGTTTTTGACTTGGCCTAATAGATCAAGTCGGTCGATGTAAAAATTAAATACTAATCCGGTAGCATAGAGAAACCGTCCACCTAATCTCCCTTTTCAATGACCTCTCCATGACTCCATCTTGCCCATAAATCTCGCGCCATTTATTACTGATACATAGTTAATTAACAAAGTAATTAATTAACCATTGATTTGGTAATATAATTTTCTATTATTATAACTATAAATAAATAAATTAGAAATCAAACTCTATAGAAATGAGTGGGGCCCACGATCATGTGATGTATAATTAATAATGAACATTACAAGGATATGAAATGAATATTTTGACTGTGAAGTGTGAACACTAGTACAATACAAGAATTTTTCAAAGTATAGTATAGTACATGTATATATATTATTACAATATCAGAAATTTTAAAGTGAAAGTAAAAGTAAAAAAAAAAAAAAAAAGAGTAAAATCCACTTCTCGTCCACATGGACTGAGTGCATCATAGTCTGAACGCATAAAGATTTTTGAAAGTAAAAAAAAAATGTTACAAAAGAATTTTGGTGACTCAAAGCCCAAGTATTGAGTAAAAAGTCAACACTCAAGAAATTGAGTTAAAAAAATCAAGGATTCACGCAGCCGGGAGGCGGCGGCGGCCGTGGCCAGACTACCGTTCTCTCTGGCGGTCATTGAACGATAGCCGGAAAACCCATTTGGTGAACCCTTTCCTCTTGGAAGAATTATTCTTGTTTGAATGCTGAGGGCTGTGGACCGTCTGATCGTCGACGGCCGGTTTTAAATCAACGAACGACTTTATCCGTTGCATTGCCAGGTGGAGCGTTTCCTCGGACATGTTGGCGAAGCAAGCTCGGAACCAGCCGGGCTCCGTACAATGGCAGGAAGATCCAGGGGAGATGTTTAGGCCAACGTCGTACACGATTTTCTTCCATAATTCGATTTCGGCCTCGAACGTGTTTTCGGCGAGGAGATGTCTCATGTCGACCCAACAGAACAAGGCGGCGTTACTTTCCAGGCATCCGATACCGGCCTCCTTGAGGCCTTTCACCAGCATTGCGTGCCGTTTCTTGAGGCGTTTCTGATTCTCCGACACGTATTTCCTCGTGAACTTCTTGTCCGACAGCATGGCGGCCAGGAGGTACTGCGTTTGCGACGACACGAGGCCGAAGCTCGACATTTTGGTCGCGGCGGCCACCACCATCTCGTCGTTTGAGTAAATCGCGCCCACGCGGAAACCCGGGAGGCCGAGATCCTTGGACAGGCTGTACACGAGGTGGACGCGGTCCCACACGTCGGTGCTCAACTGGTTTCTCCGTTCGGTTAGAACCTCCATGGCGCTCACGAACGCCGGGGAGTCAAAAACGGTGCCGGAGTAGATCTCGTCGCTGATGAGATGGATGTGTTTTTCGTCGATGAATGTGAGGAGGAGATTCAGTTCCTGTCGGGTCAACGTTGTTCCAAGCGGATTCGAAGGATTCGTCACCAGAACACCCTTCACTTTAAGGTTGCGTTTCTTTGCTTCCTCGTACGCTTCTTCCAGCGCAGACTCTGTGATTCTGAATCCGTTTGAACTGTAACACTGAATCGGCACAATCTCCACTCCAGTTCTCCACTTAAGATCCCTATCGAATCTGCATAATCATTAACCAAAAATTTAATCCATGATAATTTCACTAGAAAAATTTAATTAAACAGTCTGACCAGCTTAGCTGAGTAATAATATTATTTCATTTCAACTTACCCTGGATAATATGGAGTCGGGAGAAGGAAAGCGTCGCCGGGGTTGGCGAGACAAAACATGAGAGTTTCATTAGCGGAGGTTGCGCCGGCGGTGAGGACGAGCTTGTTGGAGTCGAAGGAGACCTTGTTTCCTCGGATTTCCGACATGAACTGAACCATAGCGTTCTTGAAAGAAGGAAGGCCGTGATAATCCTGGAACAATGCGAGCTGTCGGAAAACGGATTCCCCGTCGTTCTTGAACGCCGCGGCGTCCGGGTTCTGAGCCATCCACGACTCAAGAAGATCGAACGAGAGCTGGTTCTCCGCCAGCCCCATTTGGATGATCCCTTTCGGATTCCGGGCCTCATCGTACGGATTCTTCTCGTACTCCTGCCATCCCAGGAAGTACGATGAATCCTGTCCGTGTGAATTGCATGCTGCTTTCTCTGATAGAAGCTTCATTTTCGATCAATCACTTTAATTAGCTTAGATAGCTTCTGTAAAACGCTTTGGAAGGGGAAATTTTAGAGAGAGGATGTTGTGGGTTGTGAGAGAAGGAATGTAATGAATGGAATAGGATGTTGTGTTGTTCTCAGCTGGCATATCCTCGGCCTATTTATAGGAGTTTCGGACAGTCAAATAATGACGCGTCAGGATTGGCCCGGAAAGATTTTATTTTTGTCCGGATCATTAATGGAGGGGAGGGCTTTATAATTTATAAAAATTAGTTATAATTAACGGTTAGAGAGTTAGGTAAATTAAATTATTGAATTATCATTAACACATTCCATACTTAATGTCAACTAATTAATAATACCTAAATAAACAAAGAAATATCGTCTTTAATATTAGATTTAATCCTGCGACTCCATATGCTTAACCATTTTTGGAACATGGTGCTAATTATGCACTCTAATTAATAACCTGGCGCGAGAAGCATGGGCAATCAACGTAACGTGCCTTTTATATGATTCAGTCAACATTGTATTTCATAATTTCTTTTTTCTTTTACAATTTTTTAACATTAATAAATTAATAATACAACCATCATATCGTCATCAAATATACTTTATAATAGTACAATTCTCATTTATCGAGCGAAAAATTAAAAAAAAAAAGAAGATATCATTATTGATGGTATGGTCGCTTGGCTGGAGAGGTCTTGCTCGGCATCGATTGATTGTACTCGGTCGACTAGTCGATTGGCTTTAGCCAGTTGGATGCACTAGCAGAATGCCGTAGCGGTTATGAATTAAATGCAGTTGGCTCTTGTATTTCTCTCTTAATAATAAAGGTTTAAATGTGACAATTACGTCAATATTTCGATCCCTGTGTAATAATTAGTAGCACTTATAACTACTATGAATTCATTTTTGAGCATATTAGGTGTATAAGTGTTCGGAATTCGATTCCCTAGCAATTCTAAACTTTTTCAGTGATTGTGTTGTAAAATCAAATTATAATAAAACAAAATTAGTTATTACTAAGATGAAAATCTGAGAATTGATCATATATAAATGAATATGCATATTTTAACTTTATAATAGTTATTAATAAGAATCAAAATTAATGATGGGTTGATTTGATATGTATAGGGTGGTCCATCTGCAAGTATAAGGTGGCACAATGCATGTGGGAGATGTAAGGAAAACCAATGGGGAATAAATCATAGTTTATGTCCGTGAGTTTGTACGGCGTTACGACGACGGAGTTTAATTTGGTGATAAAATACGGAGGAGGAGGACATTGCCGTAAAACATAACGGAGAAAAGTTAAGTTGGTTGTGCGTGACCATACCGACAGCAAATCTGGAAGACACAGTGGTCGAAATAGGACCGGACCGGACCCGTAACCATGCAGCGGTCCGTGTTTTCTCCGACTGAGTCGGCCCCAGATCTGGCTTTCATGTCGGCTCCACCCGGCCATCCCTATATTCAGCTGTTTTGAGTTGGGTTACAGTTAGGTTTTGTGTCATCTTAATAACACTCCGATTTTACTTAATCTATGTAACGTCCCAACTTACATAGATATGTATCTTGAGATGTCATTCTATGTTTATTCTTCCTTTTTCATTTACAGGAAAGTCTGCACTCATTACAGAAAAGTGCGTTTTGTTTGGGTGAAATTTGTCTTACAAGTTTAATTCACAATGAGATAAATCAGCTTAAATTGTTCATAACTAATCAATTCAAATTGTGAAGGTGGATAGATAACTCAAACCGTGGGACCGACTAAGCTCTTCTCATTACCATTTATTAATTTTATATTTTTACATATAAAACATCATTATTTCTCCTTCTAATTATCTTTTAACTTGAGAATAAATTGAAACTCGTTATGTTTATTTAATAGCTATTCATAAGTTGGTCAATTCACCATATATATTAATCAAATATAAAAATAACCAACCAACTAATGTCACATAGAATGACCACTTTCGGAAAACAACTGATAGGGAATATTCTCCGGGTGTACTAATTACCTATACGTACCGTATACTTGCTTGGTATTCGGTCAAGTCACCATCCATCCATTAGGAACTATTCTGGAGCGTAACCAACCTCAAAACTGACCGATTCGACCTAAGCGTACGTGAGGACCGAGCAAAGGCTTAGCTGGTAGTAGTCTTCACCCCGCCTTAAGATCTGCCCCGACCTTCTTAAGTCGGGATGAACTATCCGACCAAGTCGACTTAGAAAGCTAAGCCTTACTCCTTTATTTCAACCCAATCACAGCAAAAACGAAAACGTCAGGAACCTTAGCTTAACACATGTGGGGGGGGGGGGGAATCAACGGAGCCTCCGACCTCCGATCCCCTTATGGATGGCTCACACGTTTCGCACATGCCGAGTCTTGGGCATGTGGACCCTTTCCCCCTTATAAATATCGCATTAAATGCTAGGAGGATGGACTTTTGGTATATATCTTCACCTACCATACCATAGCACAGAACTCTCCGACCTCACGTCATTACCCGGACTTAAACTTAAACCAACAAGCAGACTATTAAAGGACTCATCTAAGATCTGACCACATTACTTGGTATGTATTTGGAAAATCGCAATGTATTTAGCTATTTACTACATCAACAACTATATATAGATACAAATTTGATAATAAAAAATATTATTCGATAAAATTTAAAATCAATGATCAAAATGGTAAAATTATTACCGATTATTTCTATCTTGAGACATCGGTAAATAAATGAAAAATAAGAATAAAATGATACATAATACCACATAATATTGATTTTATTTGGCAAAAACTTGTGTGAGACCGTCTCACCATGAGACGGGTCGGGTCGGGTCGGGTCAACATGCAAATGTAACACTTATATGCACAAATGCCATACTTATATGCTCAAATGTAATACTAATCAAGAATAAAATTTTTGTTACTTATTAGGGTAAATGTAATACTTTTAAGGGAAAATACAATACTTTTACATTTCGATTTAAAAGTGTTACATTTTTCCTCAAAAGTATTATATTTGCCCTTATAAGTGAGAGGTACTTGTCAACATTACTTATTCTGAAAAATGTATTACTTTTTCTCTTATAAGTAACAAAAATTGTATTTTTTATTAGTGTTATATTTGAGCATATAAGTGTGAGATTTGCACATATAAGTATGACATTTACATGGTGCTTTGACCCGATCCGACCCGTCTCACAAATAAGGATTCGTGAGACGGTCTCACACAAGTGTGACCCTATTTTTGTTGGAAATTGAATTCCAACACTACGCGTGCAGTGGAAGTTAACAAAGATTGTTAAATTTGTGAAAAACAATTGAAGTCGCCAACGGTATTAGCAAACTGATTTTAATAAAAGAATGTCGAAGCTATTCTAGTCCTATCATAATCATAATCATATCCCCTGGGCGGTAAAAATAAAAGGGGACAATGATTCATCATACACGTCAACAAAACTTACTTTCGGGTCGTTAGGTGATCGATACAATCATAATAAAATATTTATACAGTTTCAAAATCTATCCTTCTTTTGTTGACGAGGAAATCCACAATCTATCTTTCACTGTTTGAAAATAGATATGGAGTAAATCCTACTTATGTGTAATGGATTGCACTAAAAAGAACATGTAAGACGGGACGAGACAAGACTCGAATATGTAATTTATTGATATAAAAGTTACTTTATAAACAAGATTCATGATCTACCTATTTGACCACCCCTTAAAAACAATTTCAAAATATACTCTTGAAAAGATTGGATCTTTACTAAAAGGACAATAGCACTTTTACAAATAATAAAATAGTAAAAGAACATAATACTTTTAGATATTATCATTTTTAATATATATTTACAATTCTTTAAGTTTAATATATTATCACCATGCTAGGGATTTTTTTTTCTTTTTTTTTAAAATAAGTATGACTGTATTAAATAAAGTGTACACAAATTCATATTTATATCAATTTAACTTGTATGTAAGATGGGATTAGGTGAATCAAATCCTGAATTAAAATAAAAATAAAACAATAATAATTGGCAAATTAATCACATAATTGGCATTAGCTAGTGTTAGTGCTGGTCANGGGGGGGGGGGGGGGAATCAACGGAGCCTCCGACCTCCGATCCCCTTATGGATGGCTCACACGTTTCGCACATGCCGAGTCTTGGGCATGTGGACCCTTTCCCCCTTATAAATATCGCATTAAATGCTAGGAGGATGGACTTTTGGTATATATCTTCACCTACCATACCATAGCACAGAACTCTCCGACCTCACGTCATTACCCGGACTTAAACTTAAACCAACAAGCAGACTATTAAAGGACTCATCTAAGATCTGACCACATTACTTGGTATGTATTTGGAAAATCGCAATGTATTTAGCTATTTACTACATCAACAACTATATATAGATACAAATTTGATAATAAAAAATATTATTCGATAAAATTTAAAATCAATGATCAAAATGGTAAAATTATTACCGATTATTTCTATCTTGAGACATCGGTAAATAAATGAAAAATAAGAATAAAATGATACATAATACCACATAATATTGATTTTATTTGGCAAAAACTTGTGTGAGACCGTCTCACCATGAGACGGGTCGGGTCGGGTCGGGTCAACATGCAAATGTAACACTTATATGCACAAATGCCATACTTATATGCTCAAATGTAATACTAATCAAGAATAAAATTTTTGTTACTTATTAGGGTAAATGTAATACTTTTAAGGGAAAATACAATACTTTTACATTTCGATTTAAAAGTGTTACATTTTTCCTCAAAAGTATTATATTTGCCCTTATAAGTGAGAGGTACTTGTCAACATTACTTATTCTGAAAAATGTATTACTTTTTCTCTTATAAGTAACAAAAATTGTATTTTTTATTAGTGTTATATTTGAGCATATAAGTGTGAGATTTGCACATATAAGTATGACATTTACATGGTGCTTTGACCCGATCCGACCCGTCTCACAAATAAGGATTCGTGAGACGGTCTCACACAAGTGTGACCCTATTTTTGTTGGAAATTGAATTCCAACACTACGCGTGCAGTGGAAGTTAACAAAGATTGTTAAATTTGTGAAAAACAATTGAAGTCGCCAACGGTATTAGCAAACTGATTTTAATAAAAGAATGTCGAAGCTATTCTAGTCCTATCATAATCATAATCATATCCCCTGGGCGGTAAAAATAAAAGGGGACAATGATTCATCATACACGTCAACAAAACTTACTTTCGGGTCGTTAGGTGATCGATACAATCATAATAAAATATTTATACAGTTTCAAAATCTATCCTTCTTTTGTTGACGAGGAAATCCACAATCTATCTTTCACTGTTTGAAAATAGATATGGAGTAAATCCTACTTATGTGTAATGGATTGCACTAAAAAGAACATGTAAGACGGGACGAGACAAGACTCGAATATGTAATTTATTGATATAAAAGTTACTTTATAAACAAGATTCATGATCTACCTATTTGACCACCCCTTAAAAACAATTTCAAAATATACTCTTGAAAAGATTGGATCTTTACTAAAAGGACAATAGCACTTTTACAAATAATAAAATAGTAAAAGAACATAATACTTTTAGATATTATCATTTTTAATATATATTTACAATTCTTTAAGTTTAATATATTATCACCATGCTAGGGATTTTTTTTTCTTTTTTTTTAAAATAAGTATGACTGTATTAAATAAAGTGTACACAAATTCATATTTATATCAATTTAACTTGTATGTAAGATGGGATTAGGTGAATCAAATCCTGAATTAAAATAAAAATAAAACAATAATAATTGGCAAATTAATCACATAATTGGCATTAGCTAGTGTTAGTGCTGGTCAGTGCTGGCTTTACTATATTAGTGATATTAGGTGAGTGATAGGGGCGCTCTCGGGTTTGGGACTCCCACATAGAAATTAAGGAGACAGCTCATGATAGATGGTTGCCATGTTTGATGAAGCATCATTTGATCTCAATGTTCTTATTCAAGACAGATTTTTTATGTTTTAATTTATTGATAACTAACATTTTTTTAATAACCAACCAAAGTGAGAAATCTCAAGATGTTAGTATATATATGACGTTACTATATACGGGGTTGGAGGATGCTTAAATAAGTTTTTATAAGGATATTCCAAAGAAGATGTGGTAAGTTTGTAAGAACTTGTAAATTTCGACCATGTCTAATAGATAAAGCAATAAGGAGAGTGATGATGATATACGAAGTGTATAAGTACTTCTGAATCCTATCCAATCTCAGTAGTGCACCCTTGACCTGCCAGATCGTAAAATCGGCCCCACATGCATGGGTAAATCAACCACTCATGAGATATCCTCTCAGCGTACGTGACTGGCCTGAGTAAACTATATATGGGTAAGCACCACATACCTCCATCCCCCGGAGGGAATCCCGACATGTGTCCCCTCACCCAACATTGCAAAAGCATGTTCATCCCTCATAGAAGGGGACTTGTGGACCAATACTATCTTATTAGTATGTACTACTAGACCTATTAAGAGTTGTCCAACATGAAAACTCCAACAAATCTTTGTGTACCAAAAACACAATATTCAATGAATACAATCTTTTAACTCATTTTATATATTTGAGCTCTAAATATATCCAAATCATATCAAAAAATCACATTGAAGGGTAATTTACACCAACATAAATCAATTGCATTGTTCTCCTCCCAACAAAACATTGAAGACAATACTAAGAAAAATCTATAATTACTAGTCTGAACTGAAAAACTTCACTCATATATATGTACTAGTTTGTAAATTACCCGTGAAAGATAAATTACACTTTGACGTCTAAACTCTAAAATGATGTATTTTTTTTTGAAAGAACTAAAATGATGTATTTAATGCAGTTGTTTGAAACAGGGCCAATGACGGTTGTTACGAATCAAGAATGGAAAGATTTTCTCAATCGTCCTATGTTCCTATCCATGAAACTCGAGAACTGTTTACGTCAAATTGACATATATATGTTGGTTGTCTTGATGAGAAATCCAGATATGATGTTTTATAACCCAAAAGAAAAAAGATAAATTGTATATATTGTACGTACGTGATAGCAAAGCTAGCAGTCATAGCTGTGTCGCCACCTACTGATTAATTAACAAGGCAACAAATTGTCGTGGTTAGCTGCACATAATTACTAGACAATTAATTAGCATGCTATTATGTCACCTAAATCAACGATTAAGAGAGCTTATATGACACTTCCCCCCGAACTTGTACCTACTCTACCCAACCATGGGACACACTAAGGTCACTACCTCCTAAATTTTGCATTGCTTCTATGATTTGATTGATTCATTCATACCGTACCCCTTATTACATTTATACACCAATAGCACATTTTAGAAGGTTTTTACACGATTTTATTTAGAGTTAATTTCAAAAATGGTCTTTCGACTATTGACTTTTACCAATTTTTGTCATCGACTTTTGATTTGACCAAAATTGGTCCCTTAAACTATTGATTTTGTACCAATTTTGATCCTTCTGTTAAATACATGTTAAATGGGTGTTAAAAATGAGGGCAAAAATGTAAAATCAAATATTTTAACCCTTCTTCTTCACTTTGTTTCACCTCCTCCATCGCAAGATTATATAGGGAACAATGTGAGTCAGTATATTTATTTTTACATTGTATTAAATTGTTTCAAGTAATCAAATTCTTTTTTCTTGTATTTTTTTTTAATTTTTTTTTGGTTTACTGCAATGTAAAATAATTTTTTTTTACATTCTCTAACTGGATGTGGAGTGTTATTGTATATTTTATTGTTGTATTAGGTGTTTTTTTTTGTTTGCTTTATTCGATAGCAAAAATGATACAAAATCAATAGTTAAAAAAAAGTGAAGAAGAAAGGTTAAAATATTTTGTTTTACATTTTTGCCCTCAATTTTAACACCCATTTAACATAGATTTAACAGAAAGACCAAAATTGGTACAAAATCAATAGTTAAGGGACTAACTTTGGTCAAATTAAAAGTCGATGACAAAAATTGGTAAAAGTTAATAGTTGAAAGACCATTTCTGGAATTAACTCTTTTTTTTTTTAATTTTTATCTCTCATAGGTAGAAGTGAGAGAAGAAGAGAACTCCTTGCAAGAGAACCTGATTTTTGGTCTCAACTGTGGGTTCGATCATATTTTCCTTGCTTCTCCGCCTGGTTGCGTTTAGAGACTTTTTTTTTTCTTTTATGTTTTTCTAACAATTCGTTTTGTTTTGTATTGTTTTGTTTTGTTTTGTTTTGTTTTTTTGCCTCCCTTTCTCCTATTTCCTTTTTTCTAATTACACATACAAAAACTCCTAAAAAATCACAGAAAAAAAAAATCACTAATGAGATGTCCATAGTGAAAGTTACTTTCATGTCCCATTTTACCAGTCATGTTTAGTATTTATTGGTCAAATAAAACTTTTTTTCATTGTTTATTTTTTTATTAGTAATTTTCAATTATTTTTAAATTTAATTTTTATATTTAATAATACTTTTAATATAGCTTCTAAATATATAAATTTTATATAATACTAAACTTATTATTATAAAAAATTGAATTAAAGATAACTTCAGTCAAGTAGTCGTCAACTGCCTTTTTTTTGTTTTTCCTTGTTTTCACTTGAGGGGGGGGGGGGAAT
>NC_044918.1:6910895-6915049 GCF_003576645.1 Ipomoea triloba
TGTGTGGGGGGGGGGGGGGGGGGGGGGGGGGAATAACTCTAATAATAATAAAAAACGAACCAATAATCTTGATCTTGTGACCCACCAGTTAAATATTTAATTATTTTTAAAATATTATACGCCTTTAAAATTTTATGGGCAGAATACATATAATATTACTCGTATATATTAATAAACTAATAAGTATAATAATACATGTATAATCATTCAAATTGATGAATACACTAATAACACAATCATAATATATCTTTTTTTTAATGCATTAATAACATTATATTCAATTATAAATAATAACAATTTTTTAATTAATGGGGTTGGAATATATTACAAAACATGCATATATGGCAGTCCAAAAAATATTGACTGCACAATTTACTTTAACATCTAGAATACTCCATGCATCTTAATTAACACCATAGTATGAGCTGCATGTTAGGTTTATTATGATTGAATGGTTTTTGTATTATTGAAGAAATTAAGGGAATGTCTACGTACGATGTCCTTAGTGGTGATTTTATTTTGTGGGCACTATATATGATATAGTTATGTAGTACTTTATAAAAACTCTGTATCATTATATTATGATATACTATTTTTTTTCGTGGTATACTTCGTAGGTAGTGATAATTTCAATTACAGTTGATAGTAGGATATGATAGAATTGACGTTGAATGAAATCAAGACTATTATTATCGAGTGCAAACTCTAATACAAAATCTGTTAAACATTCCATCGGGAGGCTCTTAATAAGTCAGAATGTGTTAATCAAGTTTTTATTTTTTGTTTATGGATCCCCCCGTTACAGTGGCACTTTAGCGGGTTTTTATAGTATTCATTGTGGGAGCACATGCAACAAATCTCGCCGGTTGAGGTATGTGGTGTCTGGACACTAAGCGGTCCGATCAATCTATTCAATCATGCCATGTATCTAATAAAGTACTGGTGTTGACTTCTATACTAGGCCTGAGAGGTCGGGAACAGTGCTGCAACATGTCAAAAAGGATGGGGAGAAATACAATCCGATATTCACTCTGTAAATCTCTATCGTGCAGTGTGCGGGCATACATATCTTAGAGTGAATACAATTAGAAAAATTCTACATTGACATAACTTACAATTCAAAGTGATTGATGTAAAATATGTTTTTGAAGATAATTTAATTTGACTCTGAAACGACGAAAGATTTTATTTGTCCCATATCTAATAATATTATAAGCCTAGAGTATTGTCAAGATAAATTAATTATGCATGAAAAGATAGTGGGCCACATGGATTGTTGATGGAGAAGGGTGATTAGGGCATGTGAAACCCTTGTTTAAGTGCCCCCACCACAACCCATAAAACATAAACATAGAGATAGAGATAGAGATAGGGGATATAGCTATATGTGTGTATAGGTCAAGTAGTTGCAGATAGACAAGGCTCCAATGGTGACAAGTAACATGATAAATCACATTAAGTCCATTCCTCGCAGGCAGATCGACTTAGGTTCCTAGGAGACAATGCCCATGCAAGGACCATTTGCTTCCCTTCCTCAACAACGTAGGACCAACACGTACCCTAAAAAAAACAATGAAATGATGTTTTGTGACATTTAGATATATATCATGATATGTGTATGCATATATGATTCCAAATGGATTTGATCATTTCAAAGGTCAACGAAAGTTGCGTACCAACTTGTTGATGATATATATTATTTATTTCGTTGTAACATGCAGATTGCTCAAGCTTGAATTAGAAAAACATAATTATTCTATGTGCTTACCTAGCTCCTATAAATAGCATTTATAATCCTAGGCTTTCAAGTACATATGTTTATGTACATGTTAGAGATACAGCGTATAATGTATCATCAATTCAATTCAATTGAAATTATATTTTGTGCAAGTTTTGCTTAATCCAAGACCAAATTCACCATGCTTCGAAACATTCCTGGATAGTTGTTCATTCAATATTGGAAACTGTCAAGTCCTGTGCACTTATTTTTACCACCTAAAAAGTTGATAGAAATTTAGACTTTAAAATATCTTATCATCGTCTAAAGCTAGTGGTTGAAAAGTGGTCAAAAATAATGACCAAGTTGGGATGTGAATGGCAATATGGACCATTGTTTGAAAAGTGATCGTTATTTTCAACCACCCAATAGTTTGTATTATTTTTTAAAATGTTATATATATCACTATATAATAAAATTCTTTATTTTAAAACAAATATTTATCATCCACCAAAAAACTAATATTTAGAGACATAATTAATTATTTGAATTAATATAATTAAAGGCTCAAATTAAATAATTAGCCAAGTGATAGCGATTATGTGGTGTTTATCAAGTACATCTCAATGCCTAGTACAAGCTAGCTTAGCTTGTGTCCTGATATATATATATATATATATATATATGGTAGTGGAATTCTATATAAGGAGAAACTTGTACATTTGTAAAAACACACGAAAAAATACAAGCAAATTATCAATGAAAAACTCTTTTCAGAAAACACTTCACTTCTAAAAAACTTTCTTCTTTTCTCTGCAAACCAGATTGCTACTAAGAGGTAATATTACTTAAACCAGATCTCTTTANATTTGAAATTTCAGTAGGAAAAGTTTTGTTTAGTCCTTCTTTGATTAAGTTATGGTTTGGTACAGTGATGTTGTAGTCAAAGTATGTTTCTGAATTTGGGTCTTGATAAAAAGTATGGATTTCATCAGTTTCCTGATGTATTTTCTCGGTTAAGAAGTTTTTAGTGCTTTCAAAGTGTTGTTGAATAAGTTTTTTATCCATGATGATAAATAAGTTTTTTAAGAAGTTTAAGTTTTATAAAAACCTTCTGGTTTAAAGATTCTTCTTCTCTCGTGCATCACAGGTTGCTATACTAAGAGTTTTATTACTTATCTAGATCTTTTTAGTTTATGTTTGTTCTTACTTTTATTGCTTTATTATCAGATTTGTTCTTTTTATTTTCACCTTATCATCCCTAACCTACTAACCAAAGGATCCCATGACCCTCCGTCTACAACCTTAACAACATCTAAGTATTCAAACTCAGGTTTCTCTTTTCCCCACCTGGGTACTTTCACTACCTGACATACAAACTTAGGCTACACAGGTTGCTTCGGCTCAAGCAGGATTTACGTCTTTTAAATATGAACAATAAGAACAATAAAGCATAATAATAAGAACAAACACAAATTAAAGAGATCTGGTTTAAGTAATATTACCTCTTAGTAGCAATCTGGTTTGCAGAGAAAAGAAGAAAGTTTTTTAGAAGTGAAGTGTTTTCTGAAAAGAGTTTTTCATTGATAATTTGCTTGTATTTTTTCGTGTGTTTTTACAAATGTACAAGTTTCTCCTTATATAGAAGAGAAGAAGAAGAACCTAGAACTAACTTTACAGCTGTCTATAACTTTTTACATTATTGACACCCCGAAGATAAGATGTAATCTTATCTCATATCTTCGGTCTAAGTGACAGAAAGATAAGGAATCTTATCTCCTTACCCCATAGTCAAAAAGTGTACAGCAAAAGTGGTACAGTTAAAGTAAAGTTGAAAGGGACAGGCCCCCTTATCTTAGCCAAAGTAAAGTAGAGATGTCTTCTCAAGTTATATTCATATCTTCTGATTCGGAAGAAGACAAAGTTCTTGGCAGTACTCTCCTNCTTATCTCCTTACCCCATAGTCAAAAAGTGTACAGCAAAAGTGGTACAGTTAAAGTAAAGTTGAAAGGGACAGGCCCCCTTATCTTGGCCAAAGTAAAGTGGTGCTGTTTTCTCAAGATATATTCATATCTTCTGATTCGGAAGAAGACAAAGTTCTTGGCAGTACTCTCCTGATCCTTCTCTTGTAGGAGTTGACAAGTCNTCTTGGCCAAAGTAAAGTGGTGCTGTTTTCTCAAGATATATTCATATCTTCTGATTCAGAAGAAGACAAAGTTCTCGGCAGTATCCTTCTGATCCTTCTCTTGTAGGAGTTGACAAGTCTTGGATTGGAATGAGTGATTTCAAAGGGAAAAAAGTATCTTGATCCTATACTTGGATCACAGTAGATCGTCCCATGAGAGTCCTCTCTAAGTATGTTCTTGTTGGCAAATTTAAATTTTGTCCAGTTGAAGTTTTCAGCAAGTATCTTGGCCCTGGCCTGGTCAAGTTGTAT
>NC_044918.1:6915082-6916749 GCF_003576645.1 Ipomoea triloba
GCAGGTTTATTTTCTTTGAAGTCTGGGTAAAGGGAAGTGAAATCCAATCTGAATTTTTTGGGAAATTCAGGGATAATAGTTTCAAAAGTTTCTGCCAGCATTTCTGGAAGTATTCCAGAAAATTCATGGAGTGGAGAAATATTAGCTGACTTAACCAACCCATGTTTTAAAAGTGTAGAAAAGTTGACTGGATAATCCTGAAATTTAAAAGGTTTAAACCCAGGAATAAGAAGTCGAGCTCTTCTAATGGCAAACTCAAGTTTACAAAGACATTCGAAGTCATCCGATTGTTGGTTTTCTGGACAATCTGGATATTGTAAAGAACAAGTTTTGTAGAGATTGTAATTGAAATCCCAAGAGATTGAGATTCCAGGAGTCGAAATGTTTGAATTAGCCAACTGGGCTAAACATTCCTGTAGCAAAACAAAAGTTTTCAAGGAACATTCTCCAGGACAAACTGGAGTCTTGGTTAGTGAAGGTGAAGTAATGGATTTGAGAGAAGTGGCTGGAGTTGGGATTTTTCCAAGTGAAGGAATCTCCTTTTCCTTAAGTTTCGAGGAAGTTTTCATTACTTCAGAAAAAGTATTCTCAAGTTTCTTTTTGGGAGTTTGAGGTTCAAACCTCTGAAGTTTCATTGAGCTGGAAGCTCCAGTTTCTAAGTTTTTCAGAAGTTCCTGATCAGAGAACTGATCCAAGTGTTTTAGGTATTCTTTATACCTAAGTACCTGTTCAGAAACCACAAAATCATTTCCAAACCTTTGAGTTAGCATAGAAGTAGCTTCCTCAATACTGTAATATCCTTTATAAGAAGGATTTCCAGACTTTGGATCTTTCTTAAGTTCCTCAAGTTCAGTGATCATTTCCTCCCAAGTTAAGTATAAACCAGCATTCTTACCAGTATAAAGTGCATAACAAGTAAATGGTTTCTTGGTCTTATGCCTTCCAGAGACCAAAAGTTGAATTAAGTAGTTTACGCAAGTAGCCTTCCTTCCGGAGGATTGGGCTATAGTTGACAAGCTCCAAATATTGTCAACCAAGCATTGCTCTTCTTCAGTAAGTTTCTCACGAAGTGGAGTTTTGAACTGATTCCTTTCAGGAATAACAGCAAGTTCATACCTGTCCACCTTGAAAGTTTTCTCCATAGTAAAGTCTAGAAAAGTTCTGCAAAACTTTAGACAAATTGTTAAAATGATTTATGGAGGATCATAAAGTTTGTAATCTAAAATGTTTCTGGAAAGGATATCAGCAAGTCGATTATCTTTTCCTTTAGTATGCTCCCATTTAATATGAAAACCTCTAGTTAGCACAAATTCTCTGAATTTGAGCCATCTGTTTGCAGTAAGTTTCCTTTCATTTTTAGTGTCTGCAAANCTTGGTCTTATGTCTTCCAGAGACCAAAAGTTGAATTAAGTAATTTACGCAAGTAGCCTTCCTTCCGGAAGATTGGGCTATAGTTGACAAGCTCCAAATATTGTCAACCAAGCATTGCTCTTCTTCAGTAAGTTTCTCACGAAGTGGAGTTTTGAACTGATTCCTTTCAGGAATAACAGCAAGTTCATACCTGTCCACCTTGAAAGTTTTCTCCATAGTAAAGTCTAGAAAAGTTCTGCAAAACTTTAGACAAATTGTTAAAATGATTTATGGAGGATCATACAGTTTATAGTCTA
>NC_044918.1:6917390-6958117 GCF_003576645.1 Ipomoea triloba
TCTGGATGCATTTTAACTTGCCAAAATCCAGATTTCAAGTCGAATTTTGAAAACCAGTTTCTATTTTGTATTTTGTTAATCAAAGTATCTTTGTCAGGGATACAATACCCATCTTCATAAGTATTATCGTTAAGTCTTCTGTAGTCGAATACCATTCTGGATTGACCACGTTTCTTTTCTGCTTCTTTTTGGACTATAAAAGCATGAGTTCTGTGTCTAGAAGTTGATCTTATTATAATACCAAGTTTTAAAAGTTGTTCGATGTGCATTTTAAACTCATCTTGTTCCCAAGGTCCATATTTAAAGTTTTGGGATTTGATAGTTATATCTGGGTTAATAATTTCAAGTTTACATTATTTGATAGTTATATCTGGGTTAATAATTTCAAGTTTACATTCAGTGATAGTTATATCTGGGTTAATAATTTCAAGTTTACATTCAGTTTTAGTTATATCTGGGTTAATAATTTCAAGTTTACATTCAGTTTTGTTCTTTTCCCAGAATTTTACAGGATTTTCACATTCAGTTTTGTTCTTTTCCCAGAATTTTACAGGATTTTCTCCTATAATTTCTATTTGTTCAAGTCTTCTAACCAAGTTTTCTAAGTCATTTTCCCTTAATTCCTTTTTGAAATTAGTAGTTTCTACCAAATGTAAGTTTAATTCAATTCCCTCAAGATTCTCTAGATGTTCTGGAAAATCTTGTAATTCTTCAGTATTTATACAGTTACAATCTTTATTGTTACTGCATTTACAAGAGTCTAATATTTTAGTTTCAAAAATTTTAGCAGGGAAGTTTGAAATAATAGGAATTTGGAAACAATTCCTACTAATAGTTAAGTAGTCTTTGTTAATGGTCATTTGGCCATTATTATAAAGTATGAAATCTAATCCCATAATTACAGGAACATTATGGTTTTTAAGTGTTCTTACCCAAAGTTTTGGCCAATAAAAAGATTCCGACCAAGTATTGCAGTTGGTTTGAAATTTGGCTTGTATATTTTTAAGTTGAGTATCTATAGATACTTGAGTACCATCAAATTGAGTAGATTTGACAGGAGTAACTTTAACAGTTTTTTGTTTAATTGTTTCTGGTAATATTCCAGAATCAATTGTTGAAGAAGTAGCTCCAGTATCTACAAGTATTGGTACAAGTAAATCCATTCCATGTATTGAAAGTTTGGATGGAATAATTACTTGGGTTATCCTTGTATTATTACATACCAAAGGTATATTGGTGCTACAAGTTTTTTGAGTACTAATTATGTTTTGTTCTTCAGTAGTTACCTCAGTTATTTTGATATCAGTTTCCGTTACTACTTGTTTTCTTTTTTCTAAGAGTTCAAGTATTTTTTCAAGTTTTTCTTCAATTTTAGCCATTTTGTTTTCTAAAGTAGTTACTTGGTTTTCCAAATTAGCCATTTTGTTTTCTAAAGTAGTTACTTGGTTTTCCAAAGTTTTTATTTTTTGGTTTTCAGTAGTTACTTGGTTTTCCAAAGTTTTTATTTTTTGGTTTTCCCATTGAGCTTGGTTTTCCAAAGTTTTTATTTTTTGGTTTTCCCATTGAGCATTATTAAGTGTAGTATTTTCTGGGATAGATATATTGAAGTTTTTTGTAATACAATTATTACAAATTTGTTTAAGACAAGTTTGGCATTTCCATCTTCTGTCGAAGGCTGGATACCATTTGCAGATATGACAACAAATGTTGTCGCTACCTGACCTATGTTTCCAGAATGTTCACATTCCATAGTTCCAATTATTTAGTCTATCCATAAGGATATTAAGTGAGTCTCCTTCTTCAGGAATTTCAACCTCTTTGGTTTCAAATCCTTCTAAAGAAC
The DNA here is from genome assembly GCF_003576645.1 of Ipomoea triloba. NCBI lineage: Eukaryota > Viridiplantae > Streptophyta > Magnoliopsida > Solanales > Convolvulaceae > Ipomoea > Ipomoea triloba. The sequence goes on from NC_044918.1 coordinate 6,919,234, forward strand.
ATATACTCCAGATTTCTGAAGTATCTGAAATATCAGATGTAATTTCAAGTATATCTTCATTAATGGTGTTTACTAAGTTTGCTTCTTCATTAAATAAGTTATTTCTGTTTGGACAAACAGAGGATAAGTGTCCAGGTTTTTGACAAGCATAACAAGTTATTGTTTTCTTGTAGTTTTTGTTTGGATTGTATTTAGTAACATGCTTATCTTTATTGAGATAAGGTTTTTTAGCAGTTGATTTTCTTATGTATTTTCTTTTTACATAGTTTCTTTTAGGTTTCGCAGGTTGTCTTCTGGGAGTTGGATCATCAGGATGTCTCCCATATTGTTGTGGAGTGTAGATATTTTTACAAAAACCTACATTCTTTTGTTTTAAGTCTCTCTGGATTTGTATATAAGTACATCTAGTCTTAAGTTCACTAATAACATGTTGAATTCTAGTTCCCATGTTATCAAAAAGTTCTTCTTTAGGTATTAAGTTCCAAGAATCATGGATTTCTTTTCCTAAAGGTCCAGGTAATTTTGAAAAAAGTCTTTCTCCAAGGTCTTTAGAGAAATAGTTTCCAGAGGTGCAAGCTAGTGATAAAAAGTCTATTAAGAAATCTATAACCTTATGCCAATCATACAATTGGATTTGTTCTAGATCTCTCATGGCTTCAGCTTGTCTTATAGTTAAGCCAGTGTTTGCTTCTCTTCCAGTAAGAAGTGTGTGTATTTGGTAAGCAAAGTTGTGTATACTATTTCCTTGCATTGCTAATTCTGCAAGCTTATCAGGAAATTTTAGTTTAAATGCTTTCCATGCTGCTCTAGCAGTTCCGCCTAAGTAATTTTCAGCTATTTTAATCATTTCTTCTCCGTCATTGACGTAAGGGTGTTTTGATTCAAAGTCTCTTATTATAAGTGCAGTCCATTGTTCAATATAGTTATCAAAAAGTTGTGGATGAACTCTAGTTATGTTAAGTATAGTCGGTTCATTACTGAGTATTTGTACTTCATGAGGCATTTGTTTTCCTAAAGTTCTTCTGTTCGGATTATTTTGGTCATAAATAGTTACAGCTCTTCTGGGAGGATGTCCCAAATTGTAGCTCATTTGTTCAGGATTAGTTCTGGGATATGAAGTAGTAGGATGTGATGAAGCAGTTGCTTCGTTTTGTCTAGAGTTTATTGTTTCAATATCTGCAAAGTTTTTGACAGACATTGGTTCAGTTTCTGATTTTGTTTCTTCAACAAAATCTTTTTTGAATTGTTCAATATCTATAAGATATTGGTGAAGTATTTCTTTCTTTGCTAAGTTTTGGTTCAGTTTTTCAATTATGTTTGTATCTATTTTGTTTTCTAGTTCTTCATTAAGTAAGTTCATTAAGTGTTCACTATGTTTAATCTTTTGTTGGATTTGTTCTTCTGTTAAATCCATTAGTTTTCTTCTTCTAGATCCTTCTTATCAGAAGCTTCATAGTTTCCGAATCTTAAACATAGAGGTCCATTTTTTCCCTCTGAGTAAGATGTTATTTCAGTGGGTTTTAAAGTTTCAGGTTTAGTTACAAAAGTTTCAATCTTCCATTCTTCTCCAGCTAAAAGAGAAGATGAGATTGGTTTCGGTCCAAAGAATTTTATCCCTTTGGACTCAATAGTTTTGACAATACTGTCAATCTTGATTTTGTATTTTGGACAGACTTGAGTAGATAATTTTCCAATGAAAATTATATCTACTGACAAGTTTGCTCCTTGAAAGTTTCCGAATCCTTTAGTTTGGATTTGGAAAAGGAATTTGTGAATGTCTTTTAAAGCTATAGTGTAATCAGGAAGTAAATAATGTACTCCTACATTATTGTTNAATTATATCTACTGACAAGTTTGCTCCTTGAAAGTTTCCGAATCCTTTAGTTTGGATTTGGAAAAGGAATTTATGAATGTCTTTTAAAGCTATAGTGTAATCAGGAAGTAAATAATGTACTCCAACATTGTTGTTCATGTCTACCTCAATTGCTCCAATCATTTGAGCTTGAGTTGAATCCTGGATTCTAGTATCTAAAGCAGTTATGAGTACTTTAGCTCCGTACTCTTTTCTGATCAATCCTTTGATCACAACAGTTATCATTCCAAGATGAACGTAATTCATCTTTTTAAGTTTAAGTTGCTTAATACTCTCTTCAGTCATTAAGCTAAAAGTTTCTGCTCTTCCGTCTGGAATTTCGAGCATTTCTGATCTGTGAGTTTTGATTAAACTAGAATCATTCTGTATGAATCCAGTTCTATACAAAGTAGAAGGTCTCAAAGTATTGATAAAGTCATTTGACATTACCTCAGTATCTCTGTCAATATTAACAATTTGTTCTATAATCTGAGTATTTCTACTCTGATTAGGTCTAAAAAGTCTTCCTACCCATGTGGAACTAGTAGTTTGATCTAAAGTTGTGGTTCTCGAAGAACTTGGTTCTTCAGAAATAGTTCTTGAGGTTCCTGTAAAAGGTCTCATTTCTTATTTAGTTCTTCTTTATAATCTTTAAGATTATATACTAAGAAGTTTGTTTGTTTCTTTTTTGTAAGTTGCCTAGTTTCTGTTGACACCTTGATTTGTGAAAACTTCTGGGAAAGTTGGTCTATTGTTTTGTTTAAGTTATCAAACTCATTTGGAGTTTGTTGTGGTTGTTTTCCTTTAAGTATTAAGTCTATTTTTTCTATCATAGTGTTTACTTGTAAAGTTAAGTTTTTTATTCTTTCTTCTATTTTATCAAAAGAAATTTTTAAGTATTGGATATTGCTTTTTAAGTCTTCCATTAACAAGTAATAATGGAAAATATTTTTTCAATCCTTTTTACCATATAAGAATGGTAGTGTATATATATATATATATATATATATATATATATATATATATATATATATATATAGGAATGAGATTTGGTGCGAAGAGTCTCCCATATGAAATATGTGATGAGATATGAGCCGTTGATTAAATCTAGATCAACGGCTCAAATCAATGAAAAAAAGTGAGCGTCCTAGAAGGCAGAAGCTAAGTGTAAAACTGGCACAGCTTCAGTATTAAAAATGACGCACCGTAAATGTTACAAAGACGCACCGTAAATGTTACAAAGACGCACCTTAAATGATAAACTTATGTATTAAGTGTTAAAATGACGCACCTTAAGCTTTGAACATACGCACCTTAAGCTTTATAATGACGCACCTTCAGTTCTCATCAATTGTAGAACTGACACACCTTAAGTGTTAAAAAGGTGCACCTTAAGTGTTAAAATGATGCATCTAAGCTTTGAAAATACACACCTTAAGCTTTCAACAATACAAAAAATTACCATAATGTCATTGCGTTTTTTTTTAATCAGTGTTCAATCTGGATGGTTGATATTGGCAAGATCAATAGTTATCATTCACCCACATGTTTCACCTGGACACCTCCTCCGCATTTGATCTCTATTATATATATCTGGGTGTGTGTGTGGGTGTGTGGGCGGGTGGTGGTGGTGGGGGGAGGGGGTAGCACTTTTTTCTCCTAACTTATTCATGTATCCACATTTGCTCCTCAATAATTTTAAAAGTGGCAATTTTCCCCCCTTTAACGTTAAATAGACATTTTCACCCTTAAAATAATTATTTCATTTATTTTAATTTCATTCTCTGACAAATTATTACTTATGTGTAGGGATGATCACGATTCAATTTGAACTGAACCGGACACCATATTAACCGAACTCAAACAGTAGGGACGGTTCATGTTACAATTCATAACTAGAAAAAATAAAATATTGTTGAATTTATACTATTTTAAAATAAAAATAGAATTTAAAATAAATAAATAAATTTTGAACTTGCAATTCAAACCGAAACTGGAATCAAAATAAATGTGAACCGTAACCGAACAGATTTATCATTTACAAATGGTGTTTACAAATTTATTCGGATCTGGTTTGCATTTATTCTGATTTCAGTTTCGATTTGAACCACCTGTTAAAAATTTATTTATTTATTTTAAATTCTATTTTTTATTTTAAAATAGTCTAAATTCAACAATTATTTTATTTTTTTTCTAGTTCCGAATTGTAACAAAAATCGTCCCTACTGTTTCAGTTCGGTTAATATGGTGTCCGGTTCGGTTCAAATTGAACCGTGGTCATCTTTACATATAAGTAATAATTTGTCAGAGAAGAAAAATAAATGAAATAATTATTTTAAGGGTAAAAATGTCCATTTAACATCAAAGGGGGAAAAACTGCCATTTTTAATATAATTGAGGGGGCAAATATGAATACATGAATAACTCATGGGAAAAAAGTGTTATAAGCCTATAATTTAGGGGAAAAAGTGCCATTATTTTCCTTATGTGTGTGTGTGTGTGTATGTGTATGTATATATGTATGTCCATTAGAACCATTACCCAAGTGAGAATTATGGACAAATCCTAACCATCGATCTAGTAGATCTAACCGTTGAAAATAAAGAAACATAAATTAAAGAACAAAAGATTGAGTCATTTTCATAAATATTACAAATTTTAAAAGTTTGTAATATTTATAAAAGTGATCTCCGTTCCTTATGTAGTATCTGTTCATACCTACTGAAGCACAAAGAATCAACATTGCCTCCACTGAGGCTCGAACCCACTCCCATCATTTATGTAAAAGTGTTAACCGGGACACCGGATGCCACTAGACCACAAAGTCATTGGTAATTATATATATTTATATATATATATATATATATATATATATATATATATATATATATATATATGCCAAATGATTCTCTTCTAACTAGCTTGCAATTCAATATGAATATCAGAATATGTAGGAGCCTGATTTTCATGGAATGACCAGTGTGTCACGATCAATGCATCGTGATCCATTTGATCTACCATGAAAATTTAAATTTGTATGAAGAATCCTATGCATTTTGATTGTTGTTGAATGTTATTATCAATTAATATACTAATGACGTAAGGTTGGATAGTAACACAACTTTAAATTAAGTAAAAAAAAAAAAAACGTGGCTATTAAATATTAAGAAATTTCAACGAAAATAATATTTGTACTATCATATGTGAATCAAATGAAGTTTTTTTTTTTTTTTTATAATAATAAACCTTCATTAATAAAAAATAGAAACAAGTACAACAAGGTTCAATGGAATGTAAAGTCATTCCATACAATCTGACATAGAACTAAATTTTCTAGCTAAGCTAACAAAACTTAGATTCGCAGACTGTGTTACAAGAGAGTTTTGATCCTTATATGACTTTAAAACTTTTGTTAAATGATTGATGGCCTTGCAGAATGTGTACAAGTCAACCTCTAGATGGAACAACTTGCAAACCACCTGAGTCTTTTTCTTCTTACTGAAGTCCATTGACATTTTTCCCAACTGAAGGTACATATCCAGCCTTGTGTTTTCAAATGAAGTTAGTAAGCTGGTTGATGCTTGTATTTTTATACTTATTAAGTTATACTGTATTGTACTATCATTTTTATTAGATAATAAATTCACCCTTAAACTGTTGATCTTACATTATTATATACTAAATGCATGCTATCATCTTTATCATATTTAAAATTCTCACTTTAATAATTATAAATTATTTATCATATCATAAGCATTTCTTAAATTATCAACTATACTTTTTAATATATTATTTTTTTTAAAAATTACTTCAATATAAATATAATTTTAACATTGAGTACTAACCTTATACCTTTATATTTATCCATCCTGCATAGAAAAGAAAAAACTAATAATAGAATCAAAGTCAATTGCATTAGGCCCATGCATGCAAGGACGTCAATATTAACTATATAGCAATTAATTGAATGTCCTTCTCTGCCCCTATAGGCCCATGCTCGCTGTGAGTAGTGACCGCGAATGAGGGGTTCGTTGATGTTAAAGTTCTATATTCCATTTTCACGTTGAAAAATGATATATATATATATATATATATATATATCATGAAGAATAATTCTCGTCACGTGTATAAATTTTATTGAGTAAATAAAAGTGAACAAATAAAAACAGAGGCTCACATTATTATTTAAATCAATCAAATAAAGACACCTCAGCATGGAGTAAAAATGGAGTAGTAAGAGAGTACATGAAGTATTACTCTTTCACGTTTAGTAATTTCTTGTACGTTTTTTTTTTCCCGTTTTGTCCACTCAATGAATCAATGTCTCATCAATGCCCCACCATTGAAATTTGATCATGTGATCATGTATTTAAAATGATAAGAGAGGTATCACCACACTATATATTAGTTGGCTTCTTGTATGCCTTTTAGTTTAAGTCTTTTATGCAATTATTTCTTCATCATTATGTTATTTGGTTATTGTATCACATTTTGAAAAATAATAATAATTTATGAGTTATTACGTAGAAACAATATCTATATATACATTACATATTCTCAAGTAGTAGTTATGAATTTTTCTCCTCATCATTCAATAAAAATTGAAAAAAAAAATGATGAGAAACAAAAAAACATGTAGCAATCAAAGAAGCAACACAGAAGTTGTTTGAAACAGTGCGTTCAGCGAAGCCTGATAGCGAAAATCGATAATTTATCTATCTTCTTTCATCTTCGATCTGTCCACTCCTATCATCATTTCAACAGCGAGCTGAGGAATTCAATTCATCATTAAATTTATTTGAATGTGGACCATTTTAATGTCGTATATATGGCTCTCAATTAATTATAGCAACATACTTGTATGTAGTCAAACAACGTTATTTGTCACTTCTAAACCTTAATTACTACCTCCAATAATCAATCCATCCCAGTGCTAACAACTGTCAAGACGAAACAAAACACATCATATTTAATTTGATATCAAAGTTAGACTTACACAAAAATACGTAATCTAACTATTAGTTTCATGATTTGGGAAACAAAGAATGTGAAATGCATAATTGAATGAGTAGAGAGAGGGGCATAGGAGGGACAGACCCCATAACCTCTGCATGTTTGTTTTAGGAGAATTTGATGTTCATAACTTCATATAATCATATATGTGTGTTTGATCTCCCAGGTGGGGGGCACGTTGTAGTTCATTTTCTGAGAGTTGGGCTATAAATATCGCTAAGTGACAGGTGACAACTAAGTATGGGGGCCCAAATTTAAGGAGCTTGGAGGCCCATTACTGGTCTGACTTATTATCGTCAGTTCTAAGAGGCATTGCTAACTATTGCCTCCGCCATGTTATTGTGTTGGCTTCTCTGATTTGGACGCCATCAAGACCTGCCCGGGCCGGGCCGGGCCCCGCCTTGGCTCACCACCATCATCATCCCATACCTTAGGTCCGGGCTGACCTTGACAAAGACGTTCAGTTTCAGTATTTGATAGTTATATTCAACTCTGACTTAATTAATTAAGCAGCCATGCATACAGTGAACACAAAGCCAACTATTCTTTCGCATTTTACGAAAGACTTAATTAGTCGATAACATTAGAGGATAGAGTTAGAGGGTATAACTAGTTGATAACATTAGCTAATGGTAGAAAAGTGTTTGGTAAAATAGTTGCTAACTGATAACTCTTTGGTATACTTTTTTTTTTTTCTCAAAAAATTAATTAAAAAAGTTGTTTTGAACATCTTTTTGAATTTTAGCATTTTCAAGTTATAAAAAGTTGATTAATCAAATACTTATATTTATTTTTTAACTAAATCAAACCGTTAATAGTGATTAAATAAGTTAAAATTAATTAATATGCGAACTATTTTATCAAACAAGAACTTTGATAGTAAGACTCAATCGTTATACCCTGCACCATGGTGCACATAGCAATGTGCACCACGTACATAAAACGACGTCGTTTTGGTGTTAGTGGATGTGGACGCGAATGACTTTAGGAAATTCATTAACTATAATACACATAATCATTATATAGAATACACAGAACGTTTGCCTAGAATACACAGAATGTTTGCCCATAATACACAGAATATTGACACAAAATACACAGATGTTAGTGGACGCGAATGACTCCAGGGAATTCATTATCTATAATACACATAATCATTATATAGAATACACAGAACATTTGCCTAGAATACACAGAATGTTTGCCTAGAATACACATAATGTTTGCCTAGAATACACAGAATATTGGCACAAAATACACAGAACTCACCCTCATAACATTTGAATACACAGAATATTGACACAAAATACACAGAACTCATCCTCCTAAACATTCGAATACACAAACACATCATAACATGTATTACTAACATTAATACACATAACAGTTGCCTAAAATACACAGAACGGTTGCCTAGAATACACAGAATGATTGCCTGGAATACACAGAATATTAACATAAATACAGAGACCGGCCGAAGCGAGAAACATGATTTCCAAAAAATCGGACAATTAGTTTACAATACTCAAAACGACATCGATTAGGTACGTGGTGCACATTGCTATGTGCACCGTGGTGCACGGTATAATTTGCCATTAAGACTCGAAATCAAAATCTGAAAACCATGTTGAAGTTGTCAAAGTGTGAAATCCAATTTGGGCCCTTTGAGCCCGAGCCCACTAATATTGCTCACTGGACTTTTTGATGTGGGTTGTGTTTGGCAGAGCTTATTTAAGAGCTTATAGCTTATTTTAAGCTACTAATAAACTATAAGCTTCGTTTGGTAATGTTTCTCAAAATAAGTTAGTAGCTTAAAATAAGAGCTTATTTTGAAACGCTACTTCATGTAGCTTTTCAAAAATAAGCTAGTAGCTTCTTAACTTTTTTCAATCTTTATCCTTATTATTTTATATAAATGACATCATTTATCCCTTCCAATTAAAACTATTTTGGCCTTTTTTCTTCAATATGTTCCGTTGTAGTTTTAATTTGATATTTGTGTTTGAACAATAATTTTTGTATGAACTAATTTTATGAATTATAAACATCTGGGTTTACTTTATATATTTATAAATATATGTTCTTACTTTATATTTTATTAAATTATATTAATTTCATTATTTTATATTTTAATATGTAAACAAACCTATTTAAATTTAAAACTATTTAAATTTTATGAAGATGTCCTTTTTAGTCTTTTTACATTTATCAACTTATCAAAAAACTAATTTTACCAAACACTTTTAGGCATAACAACTAGCTTAACAGCTCTTCAGATTTCAGCTTCGAGCTTATAGCTTTTCAGCTTTCAGCTACTGTTTCAGCTAGGTTTGCCAAACATAGCCGTGGTCATGGCCCGAACTTAAGATCAGCATAAGACTTCTCAATCAATCATTATTGTGTGAATCATAGTTCACACAACTGTGTGGATCACGGTTCAGAAACATATAATATACATTATTCTAACTTATAAAATACACTAAGTTTTTCACGCACATTGCGCGAATAGGATAATGTCCAATGCTTATTTTTAAATAAGTACTTCAAAGTATATTAATACAATATTATATATGAAATGTTAATGCATATGTAATTAAATGTTGAATTTGTTTATTTAAATTGATAATTCAAAGTATATAAATGCAAGATAACATATGAGAGGTTGATTATAATTGTCACTAAAATAAATGTTTGCAATTTTGTAAAAATGATAGTCTAAAAATGATAGTATAAATAAATACTACTTTTGATAATAAAAATTTATACATTTTAAATCATATTAATAAAGAAATACAATTTAACTTTAACGTGAATAACTTTGATGTAGTCCAAAAAATATTACGGGGTAGTTTCACGCTTCAATTTATTAGGTTATTTAAATGTCTTCTTTGTCAACAAATCCTTCCCAAGCCGTTAATTTGATTGAATGTAAAGAATCTTTACATTGTAAAAAATAAAGACAATATAATCAATGAAATTTTATATCTTTTTTAATTTTTTGATAATGAATAATTTTTATTGTAGAAGATAAAGACATATAGCTAATGAAATTATATATCTTTTTAATTTTTTTTATAATAAATAATTTTTATTATAGAAAATAAAGACAATATAACTAATGAAATTATATCTCTTTTTTAATTTTTTGATAATGAATAATTTTTTTTGAATAAAGACATTGTAAACATCGAATTCTAAATTAAAGAAATGCACATGTATTGTTTTTGGTGTTGTAATTACTAAATTATTTAATTTAATAAGAGTAATAGGGTGGGGTACTCACTTTTCAATAATATACTCTAAAATATTCGTAGGATATGTTTAACAATTATGTCAATTTTGATTGGGATGGGGTTCGAACCTAAGACTTTTCTTATAGAAATTAATTAGTAAGTTAAAAGTTAACGGAATATTCCGTTACTAACGATTATATTAACGAAATGTGTGGTTATTTAAGAGAAGAAAATAATATAATAGAGGGTAAATGAGAAAAATCATACAAAATTACTAAAATCAAAATTATATGGACCATTCGTTTAAGTAAATAATTACACCAACATTTTTTTCTTCCTGTTAGAACCCTAACTTTATTGGCTCTTATTAAAATTGTTGATTATTCTAACACATCAAAGTATATTATTATAACTCATAAAATACATTATCTTACCACAAAAATTTTATTATTCTTACACGTATAAAATACATTATTCTAACTCATAAAATACATTATCTTACTCCAGAATGTTCATTATTTTAACATGCGCGCGGAGCAAGAAATTTTTTTAACATTAAGCTCCGTAATTTGCCCAAACTCCTTAAGCTCGAGTCGAATTTGAGGCAAATTATTATGTGAAGCGTGGTCCACACAACTATGTTGACCATAATCTAAAACGACGTCGTTTTGATATTAAAATAAAAATAAAAAAAATCTTGCTCCGCTAGCGTGTTAGAATAATGAACATTCTACAGTAAGATAATGTATTTTATGAGCTAGAACAAGAGTCAATTCCATTTTTGGTCCTATTATTATTGGGGCATTGCCAATTTTAGTCCACTTCATTAATTTTTGCCACATTCGTCACTGTTGTACAACGGTAGTGGAAAGTCAGCAACATTCAAAGACTCTCTCATCCGCTACTGTTATACGACGGTGGCGAAAAGCCTTTTACAGCAGTAGCGGATGTGCAATTTTATACCACTGTCGATAGTATCACCAGAGAACCTCTTGCACATCACTCATTCTACAAAGGATTTCATACGTTATTTCTTATAAATTTTGGACTAATTAGGGCATACATTGTTCTATTGGCTCAATATTTTTTATTTAAGGATTATGCCCTTACATTTAACACTAATTTGACAAAAATCTTAATAGAGAACTATTAGTGGTAAAAAACACGAAAGTTAAGTTATATATTATGGTCGAATTAAAAGTCGAGAACTATAATATATTGTATGTGTTAGAATTAGGGATGATTGATCTGAATCCGATGGACAGACCCATTAAACCCGAAAATTTACAGGGTTAAAACTGAAAAAAGAAAAAATTAAAAATCGCCCGAAAAATTAAACGGGCTAATCGGGCCAGCCCTATAGGGTTCTGGACTTCTGGGCTCATACTAAATTTCACTTTCATCTCTCCCGCTCCAAGCCTCCAAATTTCGTAATTATTCTTCCCGCAGACCTGAGACCGCAGTCACCGCTCACCGCCCAGTCGCCCACTGCCCACCGGCCGCCGGCCAGCGCTCACCGACTGCCGCCCACCGCCTGCTGGCTGCCTACACGCCTCACGCCCCAATCGCTGCCTGCACGGCTGCACGCCTCACGCCCTCACGCCGGCACCATTGCTACTCACTGGAGTCACAACAGAGTGAATTACTACAGGTGCTGAATTTGAGCAATGAAAGATTCTGCCTATGCCTTGATACTGATTATGTATTTATTTATGTGCATATAGTACTTTCGAATTGAATTTAAGAAACCAATTATATGAACCTTGTTAGTTGCAGGGCTATATTGAGCATAGCAGTTCTAAATTTAATTAGACCATAATTTTATCCGAATTGCATGCCAGTATCTAGTCTAGTGATTGCTATTTGCAGGAAATAGTCTCTGGAAAAAGATTTCTATTTCTTCGATGTGAATTTTTGATCACTGTTGATATATTACATTTACATGTTATTAGTGCACTGTAAGTCTGATATATTCTTTACTTTTTAATTTATTTAATTTGTAATATTTGTGCCAAGGACCTTGTGGTCCAGTGGCATCAAACCCTTCCCTTTATACGGGAGGTGGTGGACAGATACTGCATTCTAATAGAGTTAGTAGTATTCAAAAAAAACTTTGTAATATTTGTATGATAAGAGTAAATTAATTTAACACTCTCTAGATAGTTTGTTACTTTGTTTAGGACTTTAGGCTAGTGTCTTTCATGTGCATCTGTAATCTGTTAAGTATGCCAGTAATGCAACTAGTGAACTAGACAACTAGTTTTGAGTTTTTGACTTTTGATGATGGGATTCCTATTAGTATTTACTATTTAGTACTCCAGTAAGTAATAACTAGCAAGGTTATTTTAAATTTATTATGCATTGTATATTTGTATATGGATTCTGAAAACAATCCAGTGAATCCACCAAACACTAGTTTCCTGTGCATCTGTAATCTGTTAAGTATGTGTTATGTATAAATTAACTTAGAATAATGTACTTTATATGTATTAGAATAATGAAATTTATGGGGTAAGATAGTGTATTTTATGAATTAAAATAATGCATTTTATGAGTTAGAATAATGTATAGATGTGTGGACCACGATTTGAGGGGTATTTTTGCCTTTTTGGACAGGAGAACGGAGGATTTGTATGATGCATCGCCGTTGGACGGTGGCGCCGGGGAAGCTTTGGGGATATTAGATGAACCAAGTATGGTGGAGCCTACAACAATTCCGGCACATTTTGAAGACATGCATTGCCGAGAGGGACCTTTTAACCGGAAAGTCTCTCCATGCTATATACATCAAGTCCTTGCTTATCCCGCCGTCTACCTACATTTCCAACCACTTCATCCTCCTCTACTCCAAATGCCGCCGCCTATCCAACGCCCGGACGGCATTCGACTCCACCCCCTTACCGAATGTGTTCTCTTACAACGCCATCGTTGCTGCTTATGCTAAAGAATCCCAGCCCCATGTTGCCCACCAGCTGTTTGATCAAATTCCCCAACCAGACCTCGTCTCTTATAATACCCTCATTTCTGCCTATGCCGACCGTGGAGACACCGTCCCTGCTCTTGAACTGTTTCTTGGTATGAGGAGAATGGGGCTGGACATTGATGCGTTTACGTTGTCGGGGGCAATCACGGCTTCTTGTGATGATAAAAATTTGATTGTTCAGCTTCATTCTTTGGCTGTTTCGGGTGGGTTTGATGCGTATGTTTCTGTAAATAATACGCTCGTTACCTGTTATAGTAAAACTGGGCATTTAGCTGAGGCCAAGAAGGTTTTTGAAGCAATGGGAGAGATTAAAGATGAGGTTTCCTGGAACTCGATGATTGTTGCTTATGGACAGCACCGGGAAGGGTCAAAAGCTCTGGCTTTGTATCAAGCAATGGTGCGGATGGAGTTCAAGGAGGACATGTTTACCTTAGCAAGTGTCTTAACTGCATTTACATCCATGGAGGACTTTCATGGTGGGCTTCAGTTTCATGCTCGGCTAATCAAGATGGGTTTTCATCAGAATCCCCATGTTGGAAGCGGCTTGATTGATTTATACTCAAAATGCAGTGGTGGTATGCTGCATTGCACAAAGGTGTTTCAAGAAATTCCTGATCCCGACCTAGTTCTCTGGAACACCATGATATCTGGGTACTCGCTGTTTGAGGAGTTCTCCGAAGAGGCTGTTGCTTACTTTAGGCGCCTGCAGCGTGCTGGCCATCGACCTGATGATTGCAGTTTTGTTTGTGTGATCAGTGCATGTTCTAATCTGTCTTCGCCTCTGCAGGGGAAACAGATTCACTCTTTGGCGATCAAATCTTACATTCCAACAAACAGAATCGCGGTGAACAATGCTCTGATTGCAATGTATTCCAAGTGTGGGAGTCTACAAGATGCCATGAGAATATTTGATAGGATGCCTGAGCATAACAGTGTGTCCTTGAATTCCATGATTGCAGGCTATGCTCAGCACGGGCGTGGCATGGAATCCCTTGTGCTTTTTGAACAGATGCTTGCTGGGAATATGGGTCCTACAAGCATAACATTCATCTCAGTCCTGTCTGCATGTGCACACACTGGAAAAGTTGAGGAAGGCAAGAAATATTTCAGTATGATGACTGAGAGACTCGGGATCAAACCAGAGGCAGGGCATTACTCATGCATGATTGATCTTTTGGGTCGAACCGGCAAGCTGGAGGAGGCAGAAAGCCTTATTGAAACCATGCCATACAGTCCTGGAACTATTGGCTGGGGCTCATTGCTTAGGGCTTGTAGAACACATGGTAACATAGAGTTAGCAGTGAAAGCAGCCAATCATTGTCTTCAGCTGGACCCTTCAAATGCAGCCCCATATGTCATGCTTGCAAATATGCACGCCAGTTCAGGGCGATGGGAAGAAGTAGCAGCCATCAGAAAGCAAATGCGAGACGAGGGAGTGAAAAAGAAGCCAGGATGTAGCTGGATTGAGGTAGACAAGAGGATACACGTATTTGTAGCTGAAGATCATTCACACCCGATGATAAAGGAAATCTATGTGTTCTGGGAAGAGATGTTAGAGAAGATGAAGCGGGCAGGGTATGTACCAGATGTGAGATGGGCTCTTATCAGAGACGATGGGGTTGGGGTTCGAGAAGAAGAGAAGGAGAGATGTTTAAGGCATCACAGTGAAAAGTTGGCTGTTGCCTTTGGGCTGTTGTCAACAAAAGATGGCATGCCTATACTTGTCATCAAGAACTTGAGAATATGCGGCGACTGTCACAACGCAATCAAACTCATTTCTGCTATAACAAGACGAGAGATCACTGTGAGAGATTGCCACAGGTTCCACTGTTTCAAGGATGGGCAATGTTCTTGTGGGGATTTCTGGTGATAAATTTTCAAAATTCTTTTTAATCAGTGTCAACATTCTTCAGCCAAGAACATGGTTAGAGAAAGAGATTAATTGTTAGTTGATAATTGATTTAGTTAGCTGGTAGTTGTTAGATGATTTAGGTAAGTTGATTTGACTTGCTTAATAGTATTATCTGTTTGTAAAATTAGCTATTAATTGATTGTTAATTACATGTAAAATGATTTATAAGGACATAAATATATTATGATATTTATTTAGATGGTTCTGGTGATTTTAAAAATGTGATTTTTTTCCAATAAAATTTGAATAAATATAAACACTACACTAACCAATAACAATTAAGAGTAAATTAGGCTTTAAAAGTGCCCCAGGGTGGCGGAAACAACTGCACACATTCTATGGAGCTGCGAGAAGGCCATGGAACTCTGGAGGGCTTTTGCAGGTGCGACGAGAAGAAGAAGATGGAGACGCTTACAGTTCAAGGACTGGATTATGGACAATATTAACAATGACCATGGGGAGCCTGGAGATACCGATTGGCACAACCGGTTCGCCATCATCGTCTGGTGGATTTGGAGATGGCGGTGTGACAAAATTTTTAACGACAGAGGAGTGACGACACAACACAAGATAAGCTGGATAAAGGAAGCTGTTCATGAGACTGCTACTGCCTTTGCTCGCACCAAAACCAGCAGCACCACGGAGAGAAGGACCAGAACTACTTGGCTTAAATGGAGGGCTTCTACGAATCACTGCTTCACGCTTAACATTGACGGGAGTGTTAAGTCTGGGATCCAAAAGGCTGGAATAGGCGGTGTCATGAGGAACGCCAGGGGAGAGTGGGTTGGAGGCATCATGTGTAAAACATCTTATGCGGATCCAGCTATTGTGGAAGCAAGAGCTATTGTGGAATGTTTAGACTGGGCATGGAAAAGAGGCGTTCGTGACTTAGAGGTTCAGTCGGACGCCAAAACTATAATCCAGTGGATTCAAGAAGACTTGGATGGTCGAGGACCTATCCGCCAATGCATTGACGAGATCAGATGGTGGCTCACCAGAGATTGGAAGGTTTCTTTTCGAGTGATCTATCGGGAACAGAACAAAGTGGCCGACCGCCTCGCAGCGTTTGGAGCTATGCAGAACGATGAGAGGAAGATAGTAGATGTTTGCCCCCTTGTGAGCGAGGAAGCTTACCTCGAGGACTTAGCGCACGTCGTGACTTCGCGCAGAGTGGTGGAACCAACTTAAGGTGTCGGTACCCCAGGGATCCCCCCCTCATGTCTGATTTAAAAATAAACTACTCAAAGTAGCTTTTTCATTTTCAACTTATTGGAACCGATAAGCTAAAGCCAAACAACTAATATGAATGCAAAGAATTCAGGCATCTTCTTTGTCAAACTTCTCTTCTATGATTATTGACTGTTCATATAAACGAAATATAATCATCTCGTATTCTCGTGTACAATATTGAATTAACTTAAAAGCAAGGCACACTTGTGTGGCCAGTAATGAATACTCCGTATTAAAATCTGTTGCTAAAAAAGAAACAATAATGAAAAGATCATAAGCATCTGTAAATATTTTATATCAATGGTATGATTTCACATGGAAAATTTGACACCTTGGCACGTACCCACTCTTAGTCGCAACCTGCTCAAACTTTTTAGTTGCTGCTTCATTCTCCTCCAAGCTGGTCTGAGCAAAGAAGTGTACCCACCAGGATGAACTCCGCATTTTTGCCTTCACACAAAGCAATTAATTCATAAACCCCTATGTTTTTTTTTTGCTATGAAATTAACATAGGAATCATTAACAAGAAACCATATTCATTCATTATGATAAGTAGATAAAATGTATAAAATCACGTTGTGATATAATCTGGAATCACTGATGACATGATGTGTCCTAAAGACCAAAGTTTCATGAGGTATAAAACTAATAAAAAATTACATGCTAGAATGACAAGTCATGAGACCACCTACATAGGCGCATGGGGAAAAAAAAAGCAATGGAAAAGTGAGAAATCCATTAGTATTGATCTGCACAAAATCCAACAAACAAGAAGAAACTTACAGGACGCCCAAACTTGGATAGCTCTGCAATTTTCGCTCTAGATTGGCCTGGATAACCTGGTTAATTAAGAAAAGAAAAAATTCAATCAAAACCAACCATAGTAACTTCAGCTTATCATATCATGTGTATTTTGGCGGCAAGAAACTATTGATAAAGGCATAAAGCTGCTCAATTAACGTTATATTTACAAACACTTATGTTCTTGGTAGTATGAGGACAGCACGACTGCACGAGGGATTATTTACCTGTGAAAATAACTACACCATCAGAGGATACTCTTGCCAACTCTGGGAGTGTCTTGTTAAGATATTTTGGAGATAGGTAATCCACCGCATCAGATACAATAACAAGTGAGAAAGATTTTGACTTGTAGGGTAGAGGGAACTTGATATCATTTACACGTACTATGCCCTGTCGCACAAGGCTTTTGCAGTTCACATCAGCATCCTCTATGTCATATGGTTCCACGCCCCATGCCTCAGTTTCCTCTTCTTTTAACAATCTAGAGACCACTGAACAAGTATCAGGTCCCACGTGCAAAACACTACGCATACTGTCACCATATGTGCTCTTTAAATATGCCGTTGCTCTCTGAACCTCAGATGTGCATGTAAAGTCACCTGGACACATCAAAGTCCAAAATTGGGAAGAGTTTCAATATATTACAAATACGGAGTAATTTACAATCTTTTCCAGCAAAAAGATAACACTTGAAACTTTAGATGCACTCTTTCTCTTAAAGAGAATTTGCAATTTAAAGATAGAAAATCGGTGAAATTGAAAAGAGTGAAATAGATTAGGCTGTGAAGCCCAAAAAAAAAAAAAAAAAAAAACTAGAATCATCAGCTTGAGAATTGATATTCACTTAGAAATTCCCCACAAAGATGAACTCATGCATTTTCTCAACCTTGGATGCCAATTGAGCAATGTGTAAATTGAAAAGAGGACAAAATAGAAATAGCAAATGACATGTTTTCATTTTGCGGAAATAGATATAGAAATAGGAAATATTTTTAAATAGTCTATCATTCAAATTGTAACCTTTCTCCCGTTTATGGATAATTCAGTAAGAAACATAA
Organism: Ipomoea triloba; assembly: GCF_003576645.1. Lineage (NCBI taxonomy): Eukaryota > Viridiplantae > Streptophyta > Magnoliopsida > Solanales > Convolvulaceae > Ipomoea > Ipomoea triloba. The sequence goes on from NC_044918.1 coordinate 6,937,319, forward strand.
AATAAATGGTAAACAATCGAGATTTTGGGCTTTAGGTATCAACTCAGAGACGTCAGTTTTTTCATAACACCTATCATGTCTTATGAAAAATCTGTATCATATCAATAATACCAACTACAAAAGATTGAAAAAGGTAGTTACTACAGTTTCATTTGATGCCCAAGCCTCAAGACTAGACAATACATATATCATTTTCACTACAAGGTTCTTAATCTTATAGGATAGACATTCCCCTTTTTTGCACAATTTATGCCTATTTTATGGTGAGTTGGTGAATACTGAAAGAAGCCGTATGCTGAAGAGTAGAAAGTTGACAATACACAAGCCAAAAGAAAAATATAAAATCATACCATCTATCTTGCTAAGTGCTTCCCTGGTACTTGCACCAATACCTAAATTGTGGGGGGAAGAAAAAAGTAAATAGACAGTTAAAAGTCTAAGGCACCAAACTGAAAAAATGAAGTGCTGTAAATCGGGATACTTAGAGTTTTGGGGGGAATAAATTAACATATACTGTATAAGAAAATTTCTTACCTGGGCCCCGATAAATATAAGCAACCACAAAGACAATACCCTGAAAGTGTAAGACACAAGGAGCATTCATCAGCAATTCTGCATTGACATTGAGGTATATTGCAGAAATCTATCAATTTCAAATTTCTGGAGTGGCCTAAGTTATAAGTTCATCTTAGTAGTCTCTTTATATGATATAAAACCGACTTATACATGTGTAAACATCGAACGAACTCAGTGTTAAAAGTACCAGAATGACAAGAATTGTAGATAATAGAGGTGAAATGCGTGATTTTGGATGAAACAGCCCCCCAGCACCTCCAAATCGCCTCGTTGGGTATCCTGGCTTTCTTGACATGACTACAAACTGGGCAAACAAGAGAGATTTTGAGTCAGAATTCTCTCCTGCATTGAAAATCTTGCCATTTATGGAACATGACATTCAAGGAAAAAGTACAGAATTTTCTATTTATTGAACATCAGGCGCTCTACAAACAAAATCTACAGCTCCATTTAAGAATTAACAGCCTAGCAGCTATAACACATGTTATAAAGACGGCAACTTTTCAACACATACCCTCTTAATATAGCTACTAATTTATTAACTTGATCTAAGTAGTACCATGCTCATGATCAAAATTTGTATAAGAAAAACAAGTTTAACTACGACGCGCAGGAATATAACTCTCAGAGACAATGAAGCAGCATGAATGAATACGGATCCGCAGAAGATGAAATTAAAAGAACTCAGTTCCCAGTCTCTTCATATAAGCTCCTCATCATAATACAGAGATCCGAAATTTAGAAGGCAATGAAAGAATGCAGATAGAATATGAATTCGCAATGGAATGGAAATGAGGGAAACGATATGATAGGAGGGGAGGGGAATTCACCTGAGACTTGTGGATCTCGGATCTGCTGAGTTGTGATATTCAGGTATACGAACACAACAAATTGTTGAACGCCGGTGAATCTAAATTCCGGCGATAACGACAGAAGAGAAGAAGAAGAAGAAGAAGAAGAAGAAGAAGATAGTGGTAATAAAGCTGGAAGTGAGAAGCCAGAGAGACAGGGGAAGGTGTGGGAAGTGGGGTCGGGGTTACGCGCATATCCATCATGCCCCTGCTATTGTCGGCGCGGCGCTACGCTAATCTTAATTACTCTCCAATTTTCTTTCATAACTCATTAATTACACTACTACCCATTACCCCAAGAGCTTATCAAAAATAAAATCGTTCCCACCGACCATTCTCACACCCCGATTTATTAGTGTAACTCTCGCATTACAATTATCAAAATTCAATATTGTATCCTTAATTCCTTACCTATAATTTATTATACAAAAACCAATTAAGTTGTCTATGTGAACAAATTAAATTTTAATTTATTATTATAAGATCATGTCATATTAATTTTGATCAAAATTAGGAACTACTGTATATATATATATATATTTTTTTTTTATTTTTTTTGAGTATTACTAACTGAAGCTTGAACCCACTCCCATCATTCATGTGAGAGTATAAACTGGGACACCAGATGCCACTAAATCACAAGGTCTTTGGCAATTACTGTATATAAATTATTGCAAAAGTTCAAATTTTTCATTTTATTTGTATTTGAAATTGTCTCAGGTGACATGTGTAATAGGGAAAGCAACATTAAAACAGAAGGAAAAGAGTTGTTAATATTTCATCCCTTGGTATAATAATTTATAACATATGACTCTGCATTGTCCCTCTAAAATGTACAGTTGGGTAACTTCAGATTCTTTGCCAGTGATGGATGAAGATGGATGGATGAGTACACCTCTGGGCTCTGGCAGCATTGGTAGGGCTAAACGCTACTTGATGGAGATGGTTTTCAGGAGCTGCAAGAAACGGATTTTCTTGACTTCAACCATGTTGAAATCATGCCTTCTAAGACAGCTGATGGTAGAAGAAAGGAGTGCTATCGGCTATTTGGCTGGCTGGCTGGCTACATGATTGTTTGCTTGCCTAACCCATCTCATTGTCCAATTGCGATGTCAGCATCTTCAGTCCGTGGTGGCCTCCATTTGCGGTTGAAGATGGTTGCATCTGGTGTGTCTTGGGGTGTCTGGGTCGCCCTCTCATCAATCAACTCCAGCAACTCTTGCAACCCAACTCCTGTTAGTGCAGATGTTTTGACATGTGGAAGAGCTTCAGATTCAACCTGTGAATCTCTTCTTCCTCTTCCTGTCCTCCAGCCCTTGGGCACAACCTTCCAAGAATCCTCCGAGTCCCCGAATCCAACAGAGGAATCATCGTAGTTTACCCATAAGTCTTGCTCGCCCTCCAAGCCCAACCAGCTCTCACAATTGCCACCTTGTTGCTCATCCATTTCCCATTCAGGATTCATATCTTTATCAATTTCATTGTCATGATGACAATCAGCTCCAGAGAGCTGGTCTGACGGAACACTATCATATTCTTCCTCGGGGACTTCTTCTTCGTTACCATATTCATCAGAACCAACTTCCTCTTCTTCAAGATCAATCTATTAAACGATTTGCAAAGATCAAAAGTAATGAGACTATACATTTCTCCTTCATAAGATTTCCCTCAAGCAAGGGCCAGTAAGTAATAGTACCTTGTTCCAAACTTCAATCATGTTTTTAAGCTTCTCCTTAGATACACCTATCTGCTCAAGAACTTGCAAAACTGTCTCCCGTTGTTCATTAAGATTTGGTGCACTGGAATCCAGCACATGCTGCAATACAGATGTTTTCGGTGCTTAATATTTACATAGCATAACAGAACTATCAATGGGACAAAAGACACGAATAAAGAAGAAATAAAAGGATTAGGCATGAAGCAATTTTACTCCTATCACATCATCCAAGAGAAGTTCTTAGAATGGTACCGGAAGACCTATACAACTTATAGTGGGGTAGAAAAACAAAAAGCTCGTACCACAAGGATATCAGCTTCAACAACCTCTTCCAATGTTGCATGAAATGCTTCCACAAGCTGAAAATATACATAGTCAATCAACAATGAATAGCCATATCAAAGAAGGGAAAGAGCTGATTAACTAGCTACTTACTTGTACAGGCAAATCTGATATAAATCCGACTGTATCACTTAAAAGGACCTTCCTCCTGAGTAAAATATTTGATTACAAGAATAAGACAAAGTAAATCCTTGGCCAAATATCAATGCACAGTTCCATTATAAAAAAACATGGAACTCATATCTATATTTACCCTGACGGAAGAATAACGCTGCTTAATTTTGGATCAACTGTTGCAAACATTCTGCAGAATGAGAACCAAGGTTAGTGATGATGCTATTTTATCTGCCAAGAAATAAAAGGGACAACAAATACAACAGTAGGAGAGAAGATAAGGAACTGGGAGTGCATGCTCTTGCAAGAAATACTGCTTAGAATCAAAATCAGAATTTCCAAGTGGTTTCCCATACCGATCATCACTGTAGAGATAGCTGTCTGTAAGGGCACTAACTAGTGTAGATTTTCCCTGTGAATAAAACAATTTATCAACACAATTTTGTACATGAAATTGTGGCAAGTACACAACTATATATATATATATATATATATATATATATATATATATGCCATCAACCTACAGCATTTGTATAACCAACAACAGCAACAGTAGCAATGTCCTGGCCATTTGAGCCTGCATGCCTCTTGCGAGAAGCACGTTGCAAGGCCCGTGTACGGCGAACCTCTTTGATTTCAGATAACAATTGCAGTCTACGCTCTAAAATTCTGAAATTGAAGAAAATTTAAGCAAATATAAGCATGTCAACAGTAACATAATTCATGCAATCCAATCATACAAACAAGGCAATATTTCTTAACTAATAATTGAGCATAAAATTCTTTGAGACAGTAAACAACAAATACCTTCGTCGTTGGAGCTGCAGTTCGGACTCTCCAGCACCACTAATAAAACCACGTCCTCCACTTCCTCTCCTGTAAATTACTACTGAATCCTTCAGAACATTTTCAGACTAGCAACTATTGTTACTAATTAGAATACAAACAAAAGAGAATATAATGCCCAAGATATTATGAATTGAAGTCAAGAAATTAATAGGAAACTACTGCTGGCTGTTTATATTATATGCTAATCTACAAAAACAAGCAAACAATAAACTTACCCTCTGGCACTAACTACCTCTGCCTCTCCCATTACACCAAAAGTACAGCGCCCACCAGGACCACGTAGGCGTACAAGTCGGCTCTTCTTATACATAAGAGCTGCCAACTCAGCCTATGAACTAAGAGTTTCAGAAATACAGCCATACAGAAATCTAATAGCTCCTCATTCTCCACAAGTGCAATATAAATCATTATGATATAGAAAATAAAGCACAATTAGAATGCAGAGCGATTGCAGGTTACCTGTAACTTCGCTTCCTTTGTCTGTGCATGTGCATTAAATATTTCTATGATAAGGCCTACACGATCAATAACAGGTCTACCCCATTCACGCTGTCATTGGTAGGAGAAGCAATAAAATCATTGAAGGCCTTGACCAATGAATACTTCAATTCAAGCCAAAAGATTTGCATAAACTTGTATGTAAAAATTATTCCAACGTACCCCCAAATTCCGCTGCTGGATTCCAGTAAGCATTGCATTTACAAAAACTGCATCTACTCCACCCTATCAATAACATGCAAAGATAAGCAACATAAATCCAAAAGTCTATCACTTCAAGGAGGTTAAAAAGATTATTCTGCACAAGCCAAAAGTCCATACTTCTGATTCCAATGCATTTATATGGCATTTTATTGTGCTTACTGTCCCTGGTCCAAAAAATGTATCTGCCACATTATAAGATACCAGATCAACATGTATTTAGCAAAAAATGATGAAAATAGATAGGAAAATATGCCTAGGCTAAATATACAGAAAAAGTATTCTCCTTTCTACACAAAGAGCTATAAATAGAGCATCCATGTCCCCCTTACTTCTCCAATCCAACTAATATCCAGGATTATTCAGTTTGAGATACTACTTAACAGGCCACTTCCTGAGTTGTACAGAACGCTCTATTCACACGATCCTAAGACTAGAGAGCACAATTTTCTTTAACACTACTCTGCCCCTATAAATGACTTATCAGACCGTTAACTCATGAGTGGAAGTAAACAATACGGCATAGCCTAACCAAAGCTGCTCGCCTGCAGCTCAAAAATATATACAGAGCGGAGACATGGAAACATGGAGTACAGTATACACAGGACATGCAACAGGGATAAAGCATGAAGCAAAAGAATAGGCTACCAGCACGAGGCCATCTGGCGGCTGGATTCTGAACAACGATATGAGGAGGCACCTCTTTCTCGGAGAACTCGGTTTCGTAGAAACCATCTCGCCGTTCTTCAAGCGAATTGGCGAGATTGAGAGCTTCGTCAAGCTTCGGTTTCAAAACAAAATCGGGCCTCCACCGAGGCTGCACCACGAAGATCCTTGATGGTAGTGAGCTGTAATCATCATGTCCTTGCTCATCTTGGCGCCTCTGTAGCTGCGGCGAACTCGAGAGTGAGCGGAAGGAAGTGTTAATGGAGAAATCAAAGCTTGGCTGCAGCGAGGAAAGGCTCGCTAGGGTTCTGAGGCTCAACGGATAGGATCGTATCTGAGAAATTGCTCTCAACATTTGGATGTTCTAAGTGCTCGGAATTGGCTTGTCGACTGACGGAGAAGATCGCTGTTGTAGCTCTCCGGTGGTGCACCACGGCGACCATATACTTTTAACGGGTCGGGCCATCACAACAGGGTCCGTATCAATAGTTAAGTCCAATTGGAGAACTAGAACTCAAGAAGAATAGATTTGGGGCGAATTAGATGAAAATAGGCATATGGTTGGCCCAATGGCAAATTATGCTATGGACCGAGGTCGGTCCACGTTTACAATTTAAAAACTCTATGTTCACAATTTGAAATTCACAATTTTAAAATTTTATATTCACAATTTTAAATTTTAATATACAAAATTACATTACTCAATATTTAAAATTTTGTTATATAGATTCAAAAATTGTGTTATACTATTGAATATAAAGTTTTAAAATTGTGAATATAAATTTATGAAATTGTGAACAAAGAGTTAAAAAATTATGAACATAGAGTTCAAAAATTGTGAACCTAAGGTACTAAAATTGTGAACATTGACATGGGTCCACATATGTAACAACCGTGGCCCAGTCGATTTCTACTGGCAAATTATGGCGTGGACCGTGGTCTACACAGTTGTGTGGATCACGGTCCAAAATGATGTCATTTTAATGTTAAAAATTCGTTGTTTCGCGCGCGTGTTTGAATAATAAACATTATGGGTAAAATAATATATTTTATAGGTTAGAATTATGTACTTTATATGTGTTGGAATAATGAAATTTCTAAGGTAAGATAATGCATTTTATGAGTTAAAATAATGTACTTTATGTCTTAGAATAATATATTTTATATGTATTAGAATAATGAAATTTCTAAGGTAAGATAATTTATTTTATGAGTTAAAATAATATACTTTATGTGTTAGACTAATGTATTTTATGAGATATAATAATAATATGTAATGTACTTTATGTGTTAGAATAATGAAATTTTTACGATAAGATAATATATCTTATGAGTTCAAATAATGTACTTTTATTGTTAAAATAATATATTTTATAAGTTAGAATAATGTACTTTATGTGTTTTTTTATCATAGTTTTGATTTCTACCCGCTCAATTCACTTACGCCCCGTTTGATTAACGGAAACGAATTGAAATTGAGTTGACCGCGAATTGAAATTGAGTTGAATATGAAAATGAAATTATTTAAAATATATTTTATTATTTAGCTAGTAAAAAATAAATTGTTGAAGTTATTTTTGGTTGCCTTCTCCGACATGTGACTTTTGATCACTTTTCCGTATTTTTTATTAAATTTTGTTGAAGTTGATCGAAAATTCGCCGGAGTTAATCGAAATGTCGTCAGAGTGGGTTAGAAGGTCGTCAAAATTTTAGTGATCTACAATAGCAAGTCATTAAATGATTATTGGGCATGAATGCATCAAAATGATATGTGTATGGATCTAATTGCAACTTTGTAATATTTAGGAGTGAAATAATATATTTTATGAGTTAGAATAGTGTATTTTATATGTGTTAGAATAATAAAATTATGGGGTAAATAATAAATTTTATGAGTTAGAAAAATGTAATTTATGTGTTAGAATAATGTATTTTATGAGTTAGAATCATGTATAATGTACTTTATGTGTTAAAAATATTAAAATTTTTGTGGTAAGATAATGTATTTTATGAGTTAGAATAATATACTTCATGTGTTAAAATAATGTATTTAATGAGTTAAAATAATGTACTTTATGTGTTTTTGGAACATGATTCACACAGCTGTGTGGACAACGGTCCACGCAATAATGATTGTTTGGAAAATAGCGTGTGTAAAGGGTTCTCAATCTTTAATTTGCCACTAAGAAGCAATATACATTTTTTTTGCTAGTACTTATTGATTTTTATAGATCTCCAAGCGGTTGTCCAACAATCATAAAACAACACCCCTATATAATAAAAATATATGTGATGGTAATATGTGAATTAATGTTACGTTATATCTTTATCCCAAAAATGTATGGAAAAATAAAATACCAAATGAGAACAAATATTTCATATTTTTTAATTTTTAAAGAATTCATTTTCAATTGAAATAAATTCTCCGCCAACCAAACAAAATAAAATATACTTTTTTTTAATTAAATATGACGTGAATAAATTCTCCCAATAATTTATTTTTCACGAACCGAAACTAGTCATTAGCAAAGTGATTGGCACACATGCATTTGTTAAACCAACCAACAAACTGACAGCCTCAAACTAATTAAGAACACCAATAGGCCGCTCCTACTCGGAGTCAAACTTGTAAAATTGTTATTATTAAGCCAATAGTCTAACAAACATAGTTAAAATCGCCCCTAAAATGTAATTTCTTGTAACTTAATTGATTAGTGAAAGTATTATCTTGTGTATTCAATCAATGCACAATAACTTACAAGTAATACAATAGACATAGGAGACTTTAACTTACTCCAACATAATAGGGAGTAGCTTAGTCAAAGTAATATAAACCATACACCAGCCTAATGACACTAACATGATTAGTATTGTTAATTTTTTTGGGCTTCGTGCAATATAAATGTCAAGACCCTTGCGCTATAACTTTATGAACAAATAATAGGGATAAAATTAAACTCGAAACTTAGCATAGTTGGTTTGTTGTGAAAGGTCTAGATTAGATCTCTGATCCGATGCAACACACGAAGACTAACAAAAAATGCAATAAATACAAATTATTGCATGACCTAAATGTTTTAACGGTAAAATAATGATTGAACAAATACTTATAAACATTTCTTTTTCTTCTTTTTTTTTGAAAACTAAACATTTCTATTTAACGTAAGTGATATATAATTAGCATGGATAGTAGGCTAAGGATATGATGCATAGCTTGGTTAATCATCCGCTTGTCCATGAGATAGGACCCTTCTCAAGCGTTTAAGAAATGGCAATAATGTAAACATTTGGTCCACTAAGGACAATACCCTTTGGTCTTATAGGGATGAGGATGAAAGGTTTGTAGGTAGATAACGAGGATTTTATTGGGCAGAGACTCTAACTTATCAAGGATAAAGAACACTAATAAGTCAAAATCAAGAACCCTACACTTGTGAGGACCATGATCACACGTGATGAGTCATAAACAAGGATGACGACTCTAGTAAGTTGAAGGCAAGAATTCTGGTAAATTGATAACGGAATTACTGAACTTATCTAGAACGAGAATCAAATCGTAACAAGTTGTTAATGGATAAGTGGTTTCTATCATCCCCTGCCACCATCTCCTGTCAAGGATGCATGATGGATGTCTTCTTCTTTGAGCCAAGAACATGTCTAGTTAGTTTTCTATCGACAAATATTTTTATTGGATAATAATATTCATGTTTCATTTAAAATTCCCAAGCTTATTTATTTATATAAAATTTGTCAATATTTCCACCTAAAATTGCATCCCAATCGATAGTCAAAAATTTGAAGAGATTGGAGCCATTTTCTTAAAACTTCTTTTATTGGCACAACAACCTTTGGGACAAAAAGTTGAAAAGGCAAGAAGGAAGAAGAAAGCCAGGTTTTTGGAACATCATTATTCCGCATGCAATTCCGACTATAGACCAGCAAGTCCACAATGAATAATAATGATGCCACCCACCATATTTCCACTATATTATCAATCATAATCACACTATTTAGAGCGCAATTGGTTAAGTTAAATTTTCTGATTCAAATAACTACTTCAAAGTGTATTTTAGATGAAATTTGCATTGTGATCATAATAAAATAATCGACTTAAACTAAGAAAGTCAATAAACAGCTTTCACACGAAGTCAAATTTGAAATTTTATAATTACCAAGTAATTGTCTGATCAACTCACACTAGTACAAAAATAAACAAATGAGACTGACTTTTAGCAATTGTTTTAAAAAGAAGGGGTGTTGTGTTCTAAAAAGATCAGTCGGGATTGTCCCTAATTAAGTTAAATCAACCCCTGTATTTATGACTCCATGTGTTAGTGACGGTGTGAGTGTGTGACACTATGATTTTGTTACATAATAGTAGTGGTTTATCCATGGTTGATTAATTTCTTCTTCTTTTAACTGTCTCCATAAAAATTATCTTTCTTCTTTTCGAAGTCAATTAAACACCAATATCTACTTATAAAAATAAACAAATCAAACACACCAAATGTTAACCTTTTGTCTTGTATAATATCATCTCACATGAGCCGAATAATACTCTTTATTGGTTAACAAGTATTACATTTTCATTTATATTTTTTAACAAACAATTTTATTTTTTAGTAAAAATGTAATACTTATCGACTCATAAAAAACGTTATATTTTTACAATAAGTATTGCATATTTAAGATTTATCTTCATATTTTTTTTAAATACTTAATTAGAACAAAATTATTTAATTTGGTATTATATATAAGCTTATTATTATGAATTAAAAAATCTTTTTGTAAGATTACTAGTCACATTTTATTGCTCCTACTAAAACGAGATACTTATGAATCTAGGAGAATCACCTAATGGGCCATATTATGAGAGTTTTTACTTAATATGGTAAGATTTTCATGGACACTAAACACGGGTATTTTCATCTAATGAAATGTTGAGCCCTATGATTTACCTTTTAGTATCTTATTAAGTCAGATTCTGGAGCCCGAATAGAGGGGGAATTTCACCCTTTGTATGCTAGTAAAACGAGATAATTAAGATTTACCAAAAAAAAACGCTATAATTAAGAATCATTTGAAAACAAAACGTCTAATCAATGTGATGAAGGGGATTGGAGAATACTATGGAGTACTATTATGCTAACTAATTATAGAATGGAACATGTGGTAGTAGAGAGATAATGGTGTTGGCCTGATGGCCTCCCACCAAGCGCCAGCTCAGACCTTCAAAAAACACCACAGGTGTTGAAATAATAATGTTCTTCATTTATTAATGATTTTCCCCAAAGGTGCATATATTATCACCTCAGCTTAATAGAGTTAGTAAACAAATTGCTAATTACTAATGCAACTGTGATATTATATATATTTTCTATTAATCAAATTCTAGAATGCGTCCCAAGTCGAATTTGAAGAGCGGTTATGCTAGCTATAGACCCAGACTCACCTTATAACGTGGAATCGGGTTTATGTTCACAAATTTAAAATTTTATGTTTACAAATTTAGAACTTTATATTTACAATTTAAAAATTCTATATTCATAATTTTATATTTCAATATACAAAATTACATTACTCAATATTTACAATTTTTGAACTTTATATTCACAATTTTGTTATATAGATTCAAAAATTGTGTTATACTGTTGAATATGAAGTTTTGATACTATTGAACATAGAGTTATAAAATTGTGAACGTAGAGCTATTAAATTGTGAACATGAAATTATAAAACTGTGAATATAAAGTTATGAAATTATGAACATAGAGTTATGAAATTGTTAATATAAAGGGGAAGTTGTTATTGAGGTTGTTTTTAGTTTTTGGCGGGAAAAATGGAGGAAATTAATGTAATTTTCCATTGTAAGAATGTAACGAGGAAGGATAAATATTGCTATACTTTTTTATCCACAATATGATTGTGTAGGAAGTGATAAAACTTAAAATAGGAAAGGGAAAATTGCCATGATCGGTAAAAGACAAGAATTGATCGAAGAAAGCTCAGCATTTCCGCCCCCAAAATCCAACCAAGAAAGAAGAAAGAAGAAGAAAGCCACAACGATATGATCTTCATCATCATCATCAAGAACTAATAAGTAATCTAACAAACAGAAAAGGAAAGGAAAAATTGTTGTATATTCATCATATATATTACGGACTAGTAGTATTCTAATTAATAATCAGGCATGAGCTGACTGATTTTTCCTTCTTCAGCCGCCATTTTCTGCTCCGTCACTCTCAGCCATATACACACGGCGGTGAAGCTCAGTACTAAGCTCAAAAACCCGCTTCCTAACCCGATCCCAACAATGGTCAATACGGACAGCCCATTACTCTTCTTGGGCGGCAACGGGTACCCGAAAAGATCCTTGTTTCCCTCATACGAGCTTGCATTGAATCGGGCCAAGTTCCCGGCCCGGTTCCCCAATGACGCCGGTATCGGGCCGGCGAGTTTGTTGTTCGCCACATCGAACACCGATAGCCGGACCAAGAGCCCCAGCTCGGGCGGGATGGGCCCGGAGAGCTGGTTGTCGTGGAGATCGATGACGTTGAGGTAGGCGCAGAGGGTGAGCTGTCTAGGGATCGGGCCGGCGAGGCGGTTAGCGGAGAGGTTAAGCACGGCGAGGTTGACCAGAAACTGAAGCTCCGGCGGGATGGGGCCCGCCAGGGAATTGGAGGACAGGTCCAACGCCTGGAGATTCGTGCAATTGGAAAGGTACGGAGAAATGGTTCCCCTGAGGGAAAGATTGGACAGAGAAAGCTTATAGATGCGGCCATTGTTACAAGTGGCGCCTTGGAGAAAGGAGTTGAATCCCTGACAGGGATTAGCGAAGTTGGGTTTGGTCCAGTTCTGGAGATTGCGCAACGGGTCCTCCAGCGACTGGCTGAGATAAGTCAAGCACCGCTCGTCGCTGGGATCTGCGGCGGCGGCGCACGTCAGAAACAGGAGCAGGAGTATCCGACTCCAGACACAACCCATCGCCGGAATGAGGGAGAGAAATGAATTGAAGTGATTTGGGGAGCAAGAATAATGGCGTATGTGTGTGTTAAGGAATGGGTTTGTGTCGATGCTTTTGAGAATCTTGTAGTGCTGTCAGGACACAACGTTACCAGGAACACAGTGCAGAGGGGAAGAGAGTACAGTAGTGTACTTCATTATTTATTTATTCCTTTCTTTGATGGGTTTTTTTTTTGTTTGTTTAGTTTATATGTACCTAGCTGGTCACTTAGTGCACGGGGAGGGGCAGTATATATATATATATATATAATTACTTTCAAATGCAGTTGGTGCGGCCAGATGCGGTGAGATGAGAGTCATTAATCTCGTCTAAATGAATGTCCATGATTAATAATATTTTAAAAATGCTGTGATAATTTAGTCTTTTTGCATCTATGTCAAATTTTAAGGTGCGCTTTACGTGATTTTTCTTCTTTTAAGGTGCGTGATTTTTGTGTTTAAAATGCATGGTCTATGTGCTTAAGGTGCGTTCTTGTTGAAATTTAAGTGGGTCGATCTAAAGTTTTATATGTGCATAGTTTTCTTTCTTAATATACGTGGTTTTCCTTCTTAAAGTGTGTCGGTCATGTGTTTAAGGTGCGTCATTTCTTCAATTGAGAACTTAAAGTGCGTCGATTTAAAGTTTTATGTGCGTTGTTTTACATTTTAAGGCGCATGGTTTGCCTTCTTCAGGTGCGTGGTATGTGTGCTTAAGGTGCGTCAGTTGTTGAAACTTAAGTTGCGCCGCCGATCAAAAGCTTTAGGTGCGTGGTTTTCTTTCTTAAGGTACATGATTTGTATGCTTAAGACGCGTTAGTTGTTAAAACTTAAGGTGCGTCATTTTAAAACTTTAGGTGCGTCATTTTAAAACTTTAGGTGTGTAGTTTATGTTCTTAAGGTGCTTTGTTTGTGTGTTTAACGTGCGTGGTTTGTGTACTTAAGTGCGACATTTTAATGTTTAAGGTTAGCTGCGTCAATTCTACACTTAAGGTGCATCATTTTGTGTTAACCACACTTCCGCACAAGAAGTTATCTCCGCACCTAATCTCATCCCTTGAAATAAAATAAAGATCAAATGCGGAGGAGGTGTCAATGTGAAACATGCGGATGAATGATAGTCATTGATCTTGCCAAAATCAACGTCAAGGATGAACACGAATTAAAAGAAAAACGCGGTGGTATTTTGGTCATTTTGCGTATTGTTGAAACTTAAGGTGAGTCGTTTTAATACTTGAGGTGCGCCAATTTAACACTTAAGGTGTGCTAGTTATATACTTAAGAACTTATTTGTTGAAACTTAACGTGCATCTTTTCCAAGCTTAAGGTGCGTCCTTTTAACACTTAAGGTGCGTCATTTAAACATTTATGGTGCGTCAGTTATACACTTAAAGTGCATAAGTTCTCCACTTAAGGTGCATCATTTTAACACTTAAGGTGCGTGATTTTACAACTTAAGGTGCGTCTTTGTAACACTTATATTGCACCATTTTTAACACTGAAGATGTGCCATTTTAACACTTAAGGTATACCATTTTAACACTTAAGGTGCATTATTCTAACACTTAAAGTGCGTCTTTGTAACACTTAAGGTGCGTTATTTTTACACTTTATAACACTTTCTTCTCGGGACGCGCCTTTAAAAAAATCATTGATTTGAACCGTTCATATAGATTTGATTAACGACTCAGATCTCACCGCATGTGCCACCTGAGACCTCCTTCACACCAGATCTTATATATATATATATAGAGAGAGAGAGGCTGGATCACATTAGAATTGTGAATTGCATAATTAATTGTCAATGACTGTATAATTGATAGGGATCGAAACCCCTTATAAGACCAGATACGGAAGCATTTGTTACATCAATAATCATGCATTACAAAAATGCACAATCATAATAACAGAAATGCACAATACAAAAAATGTGTGATTCCATATGCATAATCACTTGCCTACGATATATTCCTTTCTTTGATGGGGCTTTTTGTTTGTTTAGTTTATATGTACCTAGTTTGATCACATGAGAATTGTGAATTGCATAATTACTCTTTTTTTTTCCATTTTATAAGATTAGTTTGATTGATGAGACTTAACTGAAGTTATTTTTTTAATTCAATTTTTCATAATATTAAGTTTAACATTAGTATATAAAATTTATATATTTAGAAACTATAATAAAACTACTATAAAACACACAAAAAGTCAAATTTAAAAATACTAAAGAAAATAAGCAAAAAGAGTGAGAGAGAGAGAGAGAGTTGATTTGACCAATAGTAAAATGACAAGGGGAATAACTATCAGTGAATGTATAATTCATTAGGATTATACAAATGTGACCGGTTCCATTCACTTAAATGCGCTCGCCTTTAATTACTCATTTCAGTTCCAACCAAGCTTGAACAAGAAACTCATCATAGTGATAAGTAAGCAAGCATCTTACCATAAAATCCTCTCAAGTGCACTTCTCGAGCTAGGAGAGCAATCCAATCGTGTAACTTTACCTTTTTAGTCTCTTTGTTACACCTGGCGTACCCACTCTAACTGGTGAATCCTATCCTATTACAGTACGTGTAAAACACGCTAAGGCTACGACATGCGCTCCAAAGTTCACCTATATAAAGGGCAATATATCCTAGTCTGAGTGGATCACACGCCGACCAAATCTAGACAAGTTCCCGACCATGTTACCCGGTTCCGTTAAATACACTCACCTTTCATTACTCATCTCGGTCCCAACCAGGCCTGACCATGTGATCGATAAGCAAGCCTCTTGCCATAAAATCATCTCAAGTGCACTATCTAAGCCAGGATAGTAGTGCAATCACATCACTTCACATTTTTAGTCTCTTTGTTACACTTGGCATAACCACTTGATGGTAATAATGTTACTGGAATATATTATAAGTAAAGTAACAATAGTCTCAGTACATGAATGTTTGTTCCAGGCAATGCAACAAAGTTGGATTCAACAGTGTGCTATTCATTTAGGTTACAACAAAATGCTTCGGGGTGTGGCACGCATGTGACCAACGTCATTTACACCATCACTTGAAGCATTCTTGTTGATGGGCCAAAGTTATGATTGTATGAATGTGGTTATCCTTAACAAGTTGGATCATTTTGCGTCTAACCCATTAAAGTAGTTAAACAACGATCAGGAGTAGAGAATAGGTAGAATGGTTACAAGAGCCCACGCATTAAGAGCACCGCCTTATCAAAGATAGGAGTTCAGGTGTATAGTATAAAGGCTGACCCAATATAACAAGAAGTGTGGGCTCTATTTTTTTTGTAGACAAATCATATAAATTGTCCCTGTTTACTAATACATAAAATGTATCTGTTAAACAGTATTACCATGCTTTCATTGAGAGCCTAAGATCAACTCAAGGCTACAACATATATCTTTCAATCCCATCAACAAGCTTGGAAAATGGCACGATCTAGCTCAAGTGGCTCCCATAGTTCCCGTGACCAGAACATCAACGACAATGGCAATGGTCACATGGATGCCCAACAAACAAACTCAAGCGACCTTCGGGGCCAGCTCAACAGCAACCGCGGGGGTGATCTCCGAGACCAGCTCAACAATAATCGAGGTGGAGGGCAGCAAGAACCCAAGGCATAGGTGCCACCTGTGGATCTCCAAGCGACGACCCAGGTCATTTAGTAAGCATCAACAGCTCTAACCCAATTGTTAGTAGGGATTCAAGGTCAAGGGCCCCAAGCCATCCGCTTCTGCCACGAAAAAGAGGGGGTATGATCAAGTCATGAAAAAAGGGGACAAGGAGTACTTAGAGGAAGAACTCTTTAAGTACCGCTTGCCTACCCTGAGCCATTTGCTTCTGACACGAAAAAGAAGGGGTATGATCAAGTCATGGAAAAAATGGACAAGGAGTACTTAGATAAGGAACCCGCGCAACGCAAAAACATGTTATTCGCTAAAACACATAAGATCAGCAATATGATTATTGATGTAACTATTGGTCATTGTCCGCCCTAATCAATTTTGTTGAATAAAAAAAATGTTTCTACTATTGTCCACAGAGCCCTTTGTGTCAACCAAAGTGGGAGGCCGAGATCGTATCCTTGAACTTATTTGAATGAGGCACATCCTTGTTTTAAAAAAATCGCACACTTTATTCCCTTAGAGCTGGCACCGGATCCAATCTCGCTAGCTACCCGACGGAAGGGCATTCTCTTGGTCAAGTTCAAAGGCTTGATTACGAAAAGGCTATCCCCTAAGGATTGGTACGGGGTCTGACCTTGCTCACTACCCTATAGAAGAGCTGACCTTTGACCGAGCCAACGGCTGGTCAAAGTGAGCTATGAATACACACACAAACAATGAATTCTACGGTTACTCCCACAACAAAGTCATCAGATACAAGCATCAAAATTAATGAAACATAAAAAAAAATATATGGCATTACAAGGATCCCTCAGGAAAGATTCAAGGGCCATTTTATATGGTCCAGCAATGTAAATGGAGCAATGCAGGATACTCCCTTGCCAATGTGAGAATATAGAGATCTACAGAAAAGCAAGATGACTAGCTCTATTCTTCTACCTGATGCTTTAGCTTGAAGATTTCTGAAATAGTCATCAGCGACTGAGCATTGAAATTTTGTAGGTGGTGTACTGCAAAATAAATACAGATAGACTAAATCTTGATCGGAATCGTGCATCTCAGAATTCACCTAGTGGTTTGGTTTCGTCTAGAGGTGGAATGATTCCTGGTGAGATGTCTGGATTTCCTAAGGAATGTTGGAAAACAATTCTCGAAATACCCAAGAAAATAGACGAAATAGAAAATCCACTAAAACAAATATTACAAGAAATATTACAAGAAAAAATAATCCACGAAGGATTACAACAAAAAGAAATACAAGAAAATTCCAGGAATTTAAACCTACAACAAAGGTTAGATAAACCTGGAATACAGGGACGGTGTATAACGGACTTTGGGGTAGTTGTAAGTACGAGTCGTGAGACACTTTCCTTAAAACCTTATTTACCGCTTCCCGGGGTGCTGGAACGTTGCGGCCTAGGTTTCCCAGGATAAAATGTACTACGGTCCTTGCATTTGAGCACACAAACTCGGGACCCGGCGAACGAGAACGTGGGATGAACACAGGTGGCTAGAACGAAGGTTGAGCAGAGTTTCGAGGTTTAAAACCGATTTCTTGCTTGTGTGTAAATCTCCTGCTCAACCTGGAAATTTATAGTAGAGAATGTGATAAATAGCATTGAATAATGGCATTCATTCCTCACATGTAACCTCCATCCACTAAGCACGAATTTACTTCCCACTAACAGTCCATTAATATGAAATAATGGCAGGATTAATCACATTAATTCCTTAATGCCAAAGGTCTTTCTTATGAACGGTCACAGTGGAAGTGATACGTCGCTACTGGAGATCACTACGAGTTACCCTGGAAGCCACGAGACATCGCTCGTGAGAGAGGTTCGCGAGACCGGCTTCCTTCGACTCAGGCGTAAATTCGGTAGTCGGTAAGCAAAGGGCTAATGGCAAAGTATTCAATAAGTTTATATTATTATTACTTCCTAGCTGAATCCGCTACACTCTCAACTCGGGAGTAGGGGGCCTAGTAACAGATAATTGGACAAGGTACTAGATCCGACCTGGTGCGTCTAACCCATTAAAGTAGTGAAACAACGGTTAAGAACAGAGAACATGTAGAACGGTTACAAGAGCCCACACATTAAGAGCACCGCCTCATCAAAGATAGGAGTTCAGGTGTATAGTATAAAGGCTAACCCCACGTAGTAATACATAAAAATCATTAAACATTATTACTGTCACCACTCTTAATTACAGGCGAATTGAACCCCTTACAACACATGTAATACATGCTAAAGCTCAAGCATGCACTCCAAAGCTCGCCTGTATTAAGGGTATTTATTGCTCTGTGCAAGGGACTTTTGACCTCTCTCAGGTTCAAACACTCCCAAACACCGATCCTATACCCGCTAGGCATAAGAAGAAATCGTTGTATTTGTCCGATTTGTACAATCAGGTGATCGAAACTCCTTATACGAACTGTTAAGAACATTATTAATAATTTCAATTCTATCGTAGAATGAATCAAATTAACAACTTGTATAACAATGAAAGATCACATTGAAACAAATTGAAAAGCAAATTTTATACTCCGTATATATATGTTTCTCATGATAAACAATTGAATAATGAAAGGGGCATTTTTTTTTTTGTCTGAAATATATATGAAAGGAGAAGGTGTGTCCATATGGAGGAGTGATCGACAGAGAGATGGTAGTGTATGGAGTGGGGATGGTCAGCTTGCACACATGGGGGACTGAGATGGCGACTGTACGTAATCCAGTATGGAGTCCATTTCTACATCCAATTATTGTTATTATTGTATTTTTATTCTTATTATTATTACTAGTATTTTCGCCCGTGCGTTGCACGGAATTAATTTGTTATAATATTTTAAGAATATTTAGATCGATATATAATTAAATAAATTATAATATCGAATATTATATAGCGCAATTGATGAAATTTGTTGGATTGATTATATTTTCTGATGTTTTCTTTGCTTGAATTAGAGCAAATAATTATCCAATTACCCGTGCGATTCACGGATAAATTTTTGTATTATTTATTTAGATAATAAAATTAAAGATAAATTTATTTTTAAAAAAATATAATATTGAACATGTACATTTATTTGATTATAAGATTAGTGCAAAAGTATCACTCAATTAATTGAATAATATATGACTTGTTTGTTTACCATTATCTTAAAAAGATATATATTTAATATAACTTAAGTAATTATATTATTACAAAAATAAATATGGAAAAATGAGAAATAATTTAACTTTAATTATTACAGAGTATAAAAATAAATTCAACGACCAATATTTAGCTTAATTACGATAATAATTATTAGAAAATTATTATTAGTCAATTACACTAAATTAATTATTTTTCGTTAATAAAAATATCAATTGATATATACAAAAATTATTATTATTATATATTAAATATGTTCGACCTTCTGCAGTGTTCATGTCACACGTGTACAAATTAATTTGATCAACGACATCTAAAGTTGGTGAGGGGATTGCTCAAACTTCTAGTTAATAAATATTAATTATTATGGAGTACTATTTATTAATATAATTAATAATTAATATAATTAATTAATTAATATTTAATTTATATAATTATAATAATATAATTGCCGATTATATTTTCAATGAAATATTAATATATTCATTTTATTTTTTCAAATATTTTAATTTCCTTTTGAATATATTCATTTTCTTTTTCCTTTATAATTAGAATTATTTATTGTCATTCATTTTTCCTTCATAATTTTTTCCTAATATTTCATTTGTTGGTTAGTAATTCTTTTGTGGGAAAGCTATGGTATATTTCCAGTGAAATATTAATATATTCATTTCGTTTTTCTTAATATTTTATTTCCTTTTAAATATATTCATTTCATTTTTCCTTCGTAAAAAGAATTAATATTGATCTCCATTCCTTTTTTCCTTCATATTTTTTTCCTAATATTTCATTTGTTGGTTACTAATTTTTTTCATATGGAAAGTTGTGTTATATTTCCAGTGAAATATTAATATATTTCTTTCGTTTTTCCTAATATTTCATTTCCTTTTAAATATATTCATTTCTATTTTCCTTCATAAAAAAATAATTATTCATTCCCATTTTTTTTCCTTCATAATTTTTTCCTAATATTTCATTTGGTGGTTACTAATTTTTGCATATAGGGAAAGCTATGTTATATTTATAGTGAATTTTTATTATTAATCTCCTTTTCCATTTGGCCTGATTTCTGTGCCAATTAGTAACATTAGTAACATAATATTAATAACAGATTTCCGTGTGTAATATTTATTTCCTTTTTCATTCATAAAAAGATTTTAATATTCATTTCCATATAATTAATAAGTAATATA
>NC_044918.1:6958335-6963654 GCF_003576645.1 Ipomoea triloba
AAAAAAAAAAAAAAAAAAAAAAAAAAAAAAAAAAAAAAAAAAAAAAAAAGATAAGATAAGAACAGTAAAAAAAAAGCAGTAAATATGTCACATTTTTATGGAGAAGGGTGGTTCTTCCTATGTACATTGATGTTTTCACAAACGAAAAAAACAGAACTAAAAGAGATTAAAATTGGTGGTGGTGGTGGACTGAGTTTCTTCTTGTATTTATAGCCATAAAGAGAAAGATGCAGAGCTATTATTGTTAATTGGTAATAATTGGTAATTGGCAATTGATAATTCATTTGATTACCATTCATATGTTTTCACCATTAACATAATAATAACATATCTTTTGGTAATAATTGCTAATTTGGTAATAAATAAATGGAATTGTAAACAAATAGGTATTGGAATATAATATATATGGAATTCAATTATAATTAATAGAATTCCATACAATTATAACTAATATATTTTTATATATTATTATATAGATATAGATATAGATATAGATTCTTATTCTACCATTATAAATAAATAAATAAATCTATGCCATAAACATTTGTCAGCGGTTACATTAATGCATGTATATACATTAATCTATATGAAATACAAAATATTATCATAATAATTAATTACCATAAACAATTTTAAGTGGTATTACATTAATACACGTATATGTATTAATCTATAAAATATAAATATACTATCATAATAATTAATTACCATAAACATTTTTCAGTGGTATTACATTAATGCACGTATATGTATTAATCTATAAAATACAAATATACTATCATAATAATTACCATAATTACTAATAAGGAATTACCATAATTACTAATAACTAATTACCAATCTATACTATATATAATATATTATGATTGCCATAATTACTAATATTATGATAGAATAATATTAATTAATTATAATTAGAATAATAATTACCATATTACTAAAATGCCCTTACATTTGGGCGGGAAATTTTGGAGGAGGATAATGTTTTTATATATAGTATAGATTATTATTATTATTATTATTATTATTTAATTTCTTTCATAAATTAAGCATTAGTAACTTCATATTTCACAATTAGTTCAAAATTTAGCCACACATTTCTCGTCACATGTTAGTTGTGAAATTTCATTGGACCATCCACATGATTTATAAATTGCTCCTAACTCACACAAATTATAAGTTATGTTTGACACTTTTCACCTGTAATTATAACTTTAATGACATTAACAATATTTTATGTCTTATTTAAATAGTTAACATGATTGTAAAATTATTCTGATGAGATATACGGCGCATATAAGATCATTCCGATCATTCTTAACTTGAATGTTACAAGCATTTTTTCATATCTCTCAAACCGAGAAGTTGACTTTACATGCATAAGCGAGTGGACAACACGTGAATTGTTTTCTCAGTCATCACATCGATTCAAATCGCCTCAGCACAACCATGTGACACATGAATCGTTTTGGCATGCATTCCCTAATCCAACGCTATAAAAGCTAATTTGTTCATCATAATAAAGGCTTTTGAACCTAAACCATCTTAGTGTTATGCAACTTAATCATAGCTCTCCAACCACAAACTCTATTCATTTTCTATGTACTAAGAATCAATCATATATATTAACATTACATTCCTTTTCAAGAATGCATCTAATGTACACATCTACATTTAATCTATGAGACATTCCTTCGTTAGTTAGGTAAAATATAGGGTATTGTTCTTTATGTAAGATTTGTTTTTTGAAGTTAATACAATTAGATTTTATTTTTCATGTTTTAATCACAACATAAGACAACTCCCCTCCAAAAACAAGGGAAAATTAATCAATTCTCAAAATTAGCACCTTCCAGGGAATGCCAATACAATTCTTGGCAAGAATAAGTTGAAGCAACCGAGGGGGAGAATTTTAGTGGAAACCGATCATTTAGTAAAAATTAAAGTTTTGGCATGAAAAAAAAAATCATTGCCTTTTAGAATAATAATCCTTTGTGTACGAGTTGAATTGCATTCTCTCCTTAAAACACCACTGGGCGCATAAGAGAACCTCTATGCTATACAATTTAATATATCTTAGAAAGGCTTGTATGCAAACACACTTCCCAAATCAATGTGAGACAAAAGCCTTTTAAAACCTTTCTACCTCTATTTTCCAACTCTAATGGGTCTACTTTGAGAATCAATTTCTCATTCACCCATTATTCGTTTTGATAAACGTATAATATATCAATCTTTTCATCTAACTACGAAGAACTTGAATCCACTTTGACCCGACTCAAATCGGAAGTGGACCCCACATGTATTGGTACCACAAAATGGTCACTTTAAATGCCATTTTATGCTATTTTTTCAACAAAAACGGTGTTGTTCTCCAAGGTTACACAACTATTATGTAATAACATGCACTCATTAATTACAGTTGGAGCGCACTAATACAATGTAGTAATTGTGTGTTAAGTTATATTTATCTAATACAATAATGTAGTAACAAGTTTATCTTTATGTAAAATTCACTTATATATAAAAAAAAATTAACACACAATATCTATAAAGTTTCAATATAAAACATCATCATGTTAAAGTAGCATTGATTAGTATGGTGATCATACATTCATACATGATTGATCTGTGGTCAAGATGTGTTAAACGCTTGTAATAGCTCATATGGGGATGGCATCGATCTCACGCCAACCACCTCTGCAAAAGGAGTACAATAATTAGGGTTGGATGGGGGGACGCCATTGCAGAGGTTGGTGCCATTAGTGGATTATGCGTGCCTACAAACCAGCACGATGTAGGGAGATGAAACCAAGTTTGGGGTGGGGCCCGGGGGGTCAAGTGGGCCCACTGAAAGTGAAGGATCCAGGGCCCCACTTGGCTTTGTGAGGCTCCATTTCAATTCTCTCTATGCACCTCTCACTTAAATTCCTAAAGTGCATCATGGAATTTGGGACAACTTAATATCCATTTCTTTGGTCAATAGCGATTTGGCCCTCTCTTTGTCACTTGGCTACAATCTTTGTGGGGATGTGTTAGCAAACATATTATGTGTTCGTGTGTTCAACTTGAATAGGACATGTATGTTTATTGGTGGTTTGTAGGTGAAAGTATGTGTGGTACGAGATTATTAGTCTGAATTGAGTGATAGTTTAAATAGATTTCACATATTTAGGCATATGATTATGATTATTTATCAAAAAATATAGTAATAGGCAAGGTTGCAAAAATCGCTAGGCGCTTGGGGGGCGCCTAGCGCCTAGGCCGCCTAGGTTTTTTTTTTTTTTTAATTTAAAAAAATATTTTAAGTGTTAATAATTGTAAAGTGTTAATATTGTAAGTCTTTACACTTTAATAGTTAAATATTTAATACTTATTAAGTTATTAGTTATTATTTATTAATTATTAGTGCATTACTTATTAGTTTAATTTAGTTATTACTTATTATTTTATTAAGTTATTACTTATTATTAGACTATTAGAGTATTAGTTAATACATTATAACATTAATAATTTAAATGTTTAAGATTTATAATTAAAAAAAAAAAAAAAAAAAAAACCAGCCGGGTAGGAGGCCGATTTCGGCCTTCCTAGGCGTGATTTTTGCAACACTGGTAATAGGTACTGAGAGAGCTCTTGAACCCTACTAATTGCTCTATATAAAGTAGTATAATAAGCCTAGCTATGTTTGGACTGATTTGTTTCCCACTTTTCATTACGGTTTGAAGATATACAAGACTAGAATTTTTAAAGAGAGAATAATGCAAATAAATAAATAAAATTCAAGACTGAGGTTTTAGGGGGAGAAGAATGAAAAATATTCACTGCTTTTTAATAGACAAGAATTAATTTACTCACAAGAAAATTAAAAGCTTTCTAGCAGCATATTTCATAAAATTTTTAGAGAACAAAATAGAGTGGATGATACTCTTAATATATTATCCTTTGATCAAAACCCAGCCTGCATTTTCAAGGCTCCCCATCCTTCACTCCTACAAGTGGTGAAGGATGATATTTTTGGTGTTTCCCGCAAAATGAATATTCTTGTGAATATAGGGTAATTGTGATTTTTCTATTTGGGGTGTTTACCCTTCTACGTACTGATGTAAAAATGTGAAAATATATTTATACTAATTTAAACGCACATATATACTTTCCTTATGTGTGACAAAGGCTCCTAATGAATCGTTTCAAAAATTCTATTTTTCTAACTTCAATTTATGGTTATACTTTCAGTATAAGTTCTCTCATTCACTCATTCTAAGTGTACAAATATATTAAATTAATCTCTTCATAGAAAAGAACTCAAATATACTTCGACCTCGCTTAGCTTGAACCAGTAGTACTGGACCCCACTCAGAATTGTCATTCAATTCGCATACCAATTTATGTCAATTTTCCAACATAAAATACATATAAGTAGATTAGGATGTTACACCTTTAATTTCATGAAGATATTGGAGGAGGAGGAGCAAGATAACAAATAAAGACGGGAAGATGGGAGTGGCACAAAATTACTAGGATAGGTGATGATGCTAACGTATGTTTGGTCTGGCAGACCATAGTTCCATCGGAGTAGTTGTGCAAATGAATGGACAAACATTCCAGATTGAGATTCGCGAATCTATTTGTGTTATTTGGTTTGGCATTCAAGATTTGGTAGGCGGGATCGGAGGCAATATATTTTTTTTGGTCTGCTCGCATACTATAGCTTTATGTGCAATAATTGACGCAAAACAGAAGGATATATATATATATATATAAAGGAAAGGGTTCAGATGCGGGTCTATCTTCCCGTGCGGTTGTGCGGTACTCACTTCAAGTATTAAAACAGCGCACCTTAAGTACACAAACCACGCAGCTAAAGTTTTTAAATAGCGCACCTTCAGTTGAGAACACACTGCGCACCTTAAGTACATAAACCACAAGTCATGCATCTTAAGAACACAAACCACGCACCTAAGGTTTTAAAATGACGCACCTTAAGTTTCAACAACTCACGCACCTTAAGCATACATATCACGCACTTTAAGAACGAAAACAACGCACCTTAAGAAGAGATACCACGCACCTTAAGCTTTAGGTTCACTCACCTTAAGTTTCAACACTCACGCACCTTAAGCATACAAATCACGCACCTTAAGAAGGAAATTACGCACCTAAAGTCACCACACAACCACACGGGAAGCACCCCACCACACGAGAACTGAATTAATTAAATGGGAACTAAATTAATTAATTAATTAATTTTATATATATATATATATATATATATATATATATATATATATATATATATATATATATATATATATATAT
>NC_044918.1:6964589-6966046 GCF_003576645.1 Ipomoea triloba
TTATATATATATATATATATATATATATATATATATATATATATATATATATATATATATATATATATATATATATGGGCTCCCGTGCGGTTGTGCGATTAAATTTGAGCCATTGATCTTGCCTAAATCAACATTCAGGATTAACAGTGATTAAAAAAAGGGCAGTGTCAATTTGGTCTTTTTGCATTTAGGTGAAATTTAAGGTGCGTGTTTTTCCTTTTTAAGGTGCGTGGTTTTTGTGCTTAAAGTGAGTCAGTTGTTGAAACTTAAAGTGCGTGAATTTCCTTCTTAAGTGTGTGGCTTACGTTCTTAAGGTTTGTGGGTTTTCTTCTTAAGGTGAGGGATTTGTATACTTAAGGTGCGTGGTTTGTGTCTTAAGGTGCGTCATTTTAAACCTTTAGGTGCGTGGTTTGTGTCTCTTAAGGTACACCATTTAAAAACTTTAGGTGCGTGGTTTGTGTTCTTAAGGTGATTTGTTTGTGTACTTAAAGTGCGACATTTTGATGCTTAATTAAGGTGCTCCATTTTGATGCTTAAAGCGTGTATTTTTAAGGTAACCGCATGGCCCGCACTTGAACCATTCCATATATATAGAATACAGTTCAAATGCAGATGGTGTGCTCAAGTGCAACCATGGGGTGAGATGAGATCCATTGATCTTGCCAAGATCAATGTCCAAGATTAAAAAGATTAAAAAAAAATATTGTGGCAATTTGATCTTTTTACATCTAGGTCAAATTTAAGGTGCGTGGTTTTTCCTTCTTAAGGGGCATGGTTTTTGTGCTTAAAGTGAGTGGCTTTTGTCAGTTTTGTGTTGTGTGTTTAAGGTGCGTCAGTTGTTGAAATTTAAATGCGTCGGTCTAAACCTTTAGGCACGTAGTTTTCCTTCTTAAGGTGCATAGTTTGTGTGTTTAAGATACGTCAGTTATTGAAACTTAAAGTGCGTCGGCCTAAAGTTTTAGGTGCGTGATTTTCCTTGTTAAGGTGCGTCGGTCTAAATATTTAGGTGCGTGGGCTTTCTTCTTAATGTGCGTTATTTTTCTTCTTAAGGTGCACAATTTTTACAGTTTTTTTTCACTCAACAATATAGTGGTATTTTTTCAGTTTTGATTCCCAAGTTCAAAATGATCTGATCCCGGTTTTGTTGTTTTCAATTATCTAATTCAAAAGAAAAAAAAAAAGGATAGCAATATAATAACAAATAGTGGAGTTGTTATCTTTGGAATAAACTTGAAGAAGATGGATGCATTAATTGAGGACGCGCGTTTGATTTTAAATTTTTCATTGATATGAGCTGTTGATCTAGATTTGATGAACGGCTCATATCTAACCCCATCTTTCAACTGTGAGTATGTCTGCATTAGAACTCATCCATATATATATATATATATATATATATATATATATATATATATATATATATATATATATATATATATATATATATATATATATAT
>NC_044918.1:6966466-6979056 GCF_003576645.1 Ipomoea triloba
ATATATATATATATATATATATATATATATATATATATATATATATATATATATATATATATATATATATATATATATATGTCATTGTTCATGTGAGTCCACCCTTTCCCATGAGTTAGTGTAGACAAATCTAGGTCATTGAATGTTTAAGACCAATGATTTAGATTTCGCCAATTGTGCAACTGTGCAAGTGAAATCTAAGGGGGGTGTATTCGATCAAAACTTTTAAATACTTTCAAAGACTTTTAAAGTGATGGATTTTAATTGACTTTTGCAGACTTTTTGTAGACTTTCCTAGAATCTTTTAAACTCTTATCAACTTTGTAAGAGTTTATAAATATCCGTAGGTCAAACATTTATATACTAAAAACTTTTTTGATATTAAAAAGTCTACAAAAATCATTAAAACTCTAAATTGAATACACCCTCACAAACATTCCATAACTTCTATTAATATATTATTTATAATTTTCTTACAAAAATATATTTTTATAAATCATAAATAAATTAATGCATTGTAAAAAAATAAAAAATAAATATTGATTGTCAAA
The DNA here is from genome assembly GCF_003576645.1 of Ipomoea triloba. Taxonomy (NCBI): domain Eukaryota; kingdom Viridiplantae; phylum Streptophyta; class Magnoliopsida; order Solanales; family Convolvulaceae; genus Ipomoea; species Ipomoea triloba. Next base: position 6,967,018 of record NC_044918.1, read on the forward strand.
AATAGAGTATATTAATCTCTCAAAAATTTCAACTTAACACAAATACATATATTAATAATTAATTACCATACAATTATATTAAATTATATTAATTAAATAAAAATTTAAAATATAAATTATATTTTCAAACAGAATATTTATGTATTTTGAAAAAAAAAATAGTTATGTTGTTGTTGCTGCGATCGCAACAATTTTTTTGCTGCGATCACAAAAATTAAAAAAAAAAATTTGGTCTAGATAGAGAAAAAAAAAGTCTGTAGAGAATGTTGAAAAGTTTGGGGTTGAAGGGTCGGATTTTATCTATTTATATTAATGAAGAAAAAGTTTACACAAATCCTATTTTGACAGAATCTATGAAAGTTAATAATTTTATGAATACCAGTAGACTTTTATGACTCTATAAAAGTGTAGACTTGTAAAGAGTATTTAAAATTCTAAATTGAATACCGTCAAACTTTTAAAGTTAGTAGAAGTTTTTAAAAGTCATGATTGAATACACATTCAATGGTCCAAATCTGTCCAGACTAATTTGATTTTTTTTTGAGTACTACTAAAGTAAAATAAGTCAACAGTTGTCTCCACTAAGGCTCAAACTCATTCCCATCATCCATGTGGGAGTGTTAATCGGGACACCAAATACCACTTGACCACAAGGTATTTGGCATGTTAAAAAGTATTTTACTTATTAAACAAATACAAATCATACATTGCCATGTCATATTGTAAAGAATTTTGTTGAAAATTATTAGTCTTTGTAGCTTGATCTATATTGAAAATGATCATATTGTAATAAATTTGGTGTCTTTCAACATATTATAGTTTTGCAAATAAGTTTGGACCCTCACGGCTTTTGCCTTCAAGACTAAAAAAGAAGATAAATCATGGGAAGTATTTCAACTGATCTACAAATTCCTAAATGTTTATACGCCCATAATAAAATTAAATTTATACCTATTTTTTGGTCATTACTAAGATTCAAACTTTAAACAACTTATTTTTAGATTAATTCACCAGTTGAAATATTCCACAACGTGTTGAATTTTTTTTTTTTTGGAAGGTCCACGAAGTGTCCTGAGCAGACCCTTCTAACAGGAGGCATCTTTAAGTTCGTACGATACTCACACTAATTCTCGCTCACACCGGGCCGGCCCAATTAAAGTGCAAAGTGCTGGCCATAACGTTTTGAATTTTTAATTGTGTTACATTGGGATTGATTTCATGCTTTTAAATCCTTTTGTAATCTCAAGTGTATAGCTATACCCAAAACAATGTCGTAGGACTTAGTGGGCCGATAAGCCTCCTTCACCATTTCTTTGAGCACAACCTACTTAACAGGCCAAATTATTACATGGACCATAGTTCACACAGTTGATCAAAAATATAAAGTATATTTTTATTATACTGAAGGTACATTATTTTTGTACTGAAGATACATTATTTGATAGTATATATAAAATAATATATTTTCAGTACTTAAATAATGTACTCTAAAATAATGTACTTTATGTACAAACATAATGTACTTTTAGTATATTAAAATGTACTTTTTATTTATGGTGGTCCATGCAATAATAATTGATTAACAGTAGTTGGGCTGATTAAAACGGATGATAGGAGTAGCCCAATTTATCGTTGTGGGCCTTGTATGTGAACATATGTGTATTATGCTTCACTCGACTTTGGATCATTAATGTTGGAAAATTATCAATTGTTATACTATGGAGTCATGGACCATGATCGATGTTGCATTGTGAAATTTGATCTAAAAATTATGTATTTGCATTTGATATATTATGTAGCTGAAAATAAAATAAAAGCACATAACATGTTAACTACAGACATAAAATGATAATTACAGATACATAAATTGTTAAATGCAAATACAAGATATATTAATTGCAGATACATAATATGCTAGCATCAGACACACGCCTAGGATTTTTTAAATTATCGGTAAATATAGTAACAAATATTAGGAGAGCTCTCGAAACTTAGAGCATCCTCAATAGCTTGGTTTTTGCACAAATTTTAAGATGTCAAGTAGGAGTCTAGGAGAGGAGGAAGGGAAAAAGAAAACAAGAAAAATCAATTTTTAGGAAAAAAAAATGAAGGAAAAAGTTATGTTAACACGCTCAGCAAGTGTGTGGAGTACACGTGCTCGACTGAGCGCTTGTGGTGTACTTTATGCGCACTAGAAGAATATGTTACTTTTTTTAAACGGAGTTCACTTTTTCTAAAAATCAAGTTCTCCTACAAGTCAACAACGCAATACCTTTTATCTCTTCTCTCTCACATATATTACAATCTATAAAAACCATTCAAAATAGAAAATATCCTATTACTTTTTTTTTTTTGGGATGTTCTTACTGGTTCCATATAAAGTAGTTTAAACCTATCTTAGTTTGCAAGATTCGTTGCTCTCATATTCCTTTTGACTAAAGAGAGAATCTCTAAATTGGGCTTAAAGACATAACTACCATCGGAAATCTCAAAATTTGTAAATTATCAAAGTAATGTCAAATATAATAATAGTGTCACGTGGGGTCCAAGCTGGATGCCTCAATCAAATTACACACAAAGTGATTGCACCATTTTGAGTCTACACTACATTCCTGTGTAATCCGCGCAACTGCAGTTTCCTTTCAACACAATTGCAGTATTAGTTCAACATAATTATAGTATCAGTCCATGATCATGGTCCATGGTATAACGACTGCTGTAGTTAGGTATTGTATTTGGTGTACCACGTTGAAGAATGTTTTCGAATTCAAGTAAATTTTAAATGGATATTTTTGCACGTATTTGATTATTAAGTAAAAAGAAAGTGTGATAAGATAAATTGAGTATCTTCAATTTCAGATAAGTTAATTAGTTTAAACCAAAATAATAAATATATCATCATTTTTATGGAGTCAGATTGAAATTTTGTTGTTAGCAAGCTAACTATTCAATTAATGCAACTTTTCAAGATTGTCTTCTTAAGATCTAACACCATATTAAAATTTAAATAGGGTCTGACAAATGGCTAATTATACCACTCATCACAAAAGTAGAATAGAATAATAAAATAGTAGTAAAAGAAAAATTAATATAAAACTATTATGATAACAATTAAATCTAATAATATAGTAAAAATCTCAACAAACTAAATTTTATTTCATAAGAATCTCTAACAGTACTTTATATAGTTATATGCACACAAGGACAACCCCAAGCTAATCCATACCCAGAAGCTCAATCTCTAGCCCCTATTACTGGAAATGAGTTTTAACCGCTTAACCACTACTCTGATTGATGACACAATAAGTTTAAACTTAAGTTAATCCAACCCGAATACAAAATAGACGTAACAAAATAATCAATTCTATATGGAGTTGGTCAAGTGGGTTAGGCAAGCAGTGTTGAATAAGCTCTCACTTATGGACAGAAAAAAATATCAAATCAAAAAATCATGAAGTCAGTAAAAAAGATTGTGGCAACTAAAAGAGGTAGTACTATACATTACAATATTGTGGAGAATCAAGAATGTGAAAGCAAAGCGATAAACCCCAGCCCTCCAATTTATGCTCCCAACAACTCTGGGTTGGCTGTCATAATTTCGAGTTAGTTAGCGTTGTTGATTCCGCAGAGGAATCCATCTTTTTCTCCCAACTTTTGTAGGCTATTTTCTTCGTGTGTGTCCCGATAAATGGATCTACATCACAATTTTAAGTGTGAGAATAAAAGTTGAGAGTAGAGAGTGAAGTACAAATATTATTTTCTTACTTGAAAAATCTATAATCATTATTTGAAGACGTGCATTGAGTAAACTATTATCATATATATATATATATATAATAACTGATAAATTATATAGAAAAAGTATATCGTACTAAAAAGACCTTGTGTAACAGTGTTAATTAAAACAATATTCATAAAAATTAAATTTGTGATTATTTAAATGTAAATATTATGGTCTAGTGGCACCCGGTATCTCGATTTACATTCCCACATGAATGATGGGAGTGGGTTCGAGCCTCTTTGTGCTTCAATAGATTGAGAAAGTAGCTATAAATATAGTCAGTAATACTCAAAAAAAAATGTAAAATTTATGTTTCATGTACTCCGTCACAAGAAAGTGAAAGGGTTGATAGTCATCAATTATTAATGCCGTATGAATTGGTTGCCTACATTTATTTGGATTTGGACACTTTGCCAACTTCATAAGCCTTTGGGTGCTGTTCCCTACAAGTACTACCTTTGTTTTTCCTTGAAAATCAAAAACATATTTTCTTGGATTGCATCTTAAATATTTATTAATGAAAGTCAAATTTGAATGTAAATAGTTTTATTGGATATTTAGAAGATAAATAATATTTTTCTCCATCCTATTTTATGTATGTATTTGTTTCGTTCGACGAGGATGGACTGATTGATTGAAATTATTTTTAATTTAATGTTTAGAAAAAATTGTTAAATAGACCCTCAAACTTTAGTTGAAAAGTCAATTAGTCCCCTAAATTTTTTTTTTTTTGAAAACAGTCCTCTAAACTTTTTAAAGGTGCAATTGCACTCATAAACAATTTATTTCTTTACCTGAAAAGTCAATTAGCCCTCTAAACTTTTTAAATGTGCAATTACACTCATAAACAATTTATTTTGATCCGATGAAACAAAAATCGATTAATGACCTGCTATCATAGACCAGACAAAATTCTGACGACTTTTCGGGCAAAAAGTGACAACTCATAACTACTACTGACTCTATTACAATGTAGTATATGTTCATAGCTACTTTCTCAACCTACTGAAGCACAAAGAATCAATAGTCGCATCCACTGAAGCAAGAACCCACTACCCTCCATGTGAGAGTGTAAATCGGGTGCCACTAAACTTTTGTCATTCAGCTATTTTGTATTTGGAATTGACAATGGAATACAGTGAGGTTTTAATTGGTATTTAACTCATAGGAAACCACCCGACATAAATATAAATTTGCATTTACTATTTTGGAGTGGAAAAAACAAAAAAATTCAATGTACACTCAATGCTTGTTTGACCGATTGATAACAATTCTAGAAAACAATACAGTACGCCAATCAAAGTAAATGGATTACATTTTTACACAATGATTAACATAAAATAAAAATTGTAAACATTATGCACAAGTAGTTGATAGAGTGTGCAAGTTTAATTGAGCTGCATGTTTACAAATTGTTGATAAGTAAAATATGTTGCATTACATGGTATAATGATCGATTTCGATCCAAAACTTGGAGGACACCTTATTTTACTTATGAAATATACAATGCCTTATTTTTATTTTTATTTTTTTCAAATTTTCATAAACATTATACTTTATTTCTAAATCAGTTGTATTGGTCATTCATTGATTGCCCTAGTCATAAGACCAACACATTGCTAGTAAGCAACTGTGAAATTCTAAGTGTTTTTTTTTTAACTTTTTATTTTCATTAATTTTTAACATTTTAAACTTTAATTTATGTATAAATTCCCTCTATCACCATTCATTTTTCATTATTTTCAATTCATTTTCATCTGTATATTTGTATATCAAAATTTATCTAATCAATTTCTAAAATTATCTGAAATGAAAAGATCGTTTAGAGATTTATTCAACCATACAAGTGAAGAAAATTCCAATGTTCAAAATTCACACCATCAAAACCTAGAATGTTCAATGTTTTATTCTCTTTGACTGTATCCTCTTAATTAGTGAATGTTATTTATTTTTAACTAGTTGTTTAATATTTTTTTTTTACTAATATTGTATTTTAATTATATTGTTTTATGTGATATACATTTTTCCTATGTACTAAAGAATATTTTTTCCTTACATTTGAGGATTTTAATTAAAGAATAAATTATAATCATAGTTTTTACAACTAGACATTAGAGATGATAATAAAAAATAATAATAAACAGAAGATAGTTAGTGTAGATTAGGTGAACTTATTTATAAAAAAAAAAAAACTTCTATCACCAAAAAATTAAGATGTTAATGATAATGAGCAAATACCAATTTTTGTCCCACAACTATAAGTAAAATGACAATTTTGGTCCACATGTTTAATTTCTACCAATTTTGGTCCCACGACTACTCTTTTAGTGCCAAAATTCATCGCGCCGGTCACCCATCCGTTTAAAACGTGCCAAAATCTAAAATTTTAAAAGGTACTTTCGTCATTTTCAACCAATATCCCAATTTGAGCATGGATAAAGAGATTTAAGCCCTAAGATAGATCACAATTCACAGTTCTCCTCCTCAAATTAAGGTAAAATGAGGAGGAAAACTGCGAATTTTGATCGATCTTCGGACATAAATCTATTTATTCATGCTCAAATTGGGATATTAAGTTGAAAATGATGAAAATACCCTTAACAATTTTAGATTTTTACACGTTTTAAACGGATGAATAACCAGTGCGATGAATTTTGGCACTAAAACAGTAGTCATGGATGAAAATTATCACTAAAACAATAGTCGTGGGACTAAAATTGGTAGAAATTAAATATGTGAACCAAAATTATCATTTTGCTAATAGTCGGGGGACCAAAATTAGAATTTGCTATAATGATAATTAATAAATGAAATAATAGATGCTGATGTGAAATGTTAACCTACATTCAATTATTTGGATATTCAAATTGAAGTATGTGTTTTATTTCAATTAAAAGCCTAAGTTTATAATTGTATTGCGCATTAATGTTTATATAATATATGCTCAATGAGCCATTCAAGTTTCTTCTTAGTCCTGCCTTGTCGTCCTAAGTTGCCCTTCTAGTTCAAGGTAGACCGTGTAATCTCCTTAGAATAGAAAGGGCTGCCTAGGACAACAAGGTTGCAGGTCCAGGAACTTGGACGACACCAAAAATTGAGAAAAAAATTTGAACAATAGAGATTGTTCTTAGTATGTAGAATAGTAGGAGATGGTTAGCACAATTTCATGTTGAAAAAATAGCACTAAAATGACATTTTAAGTGGCTATTTTGTGGTACAAATATAAGTAGGGTTCACATCTGATTTGGGTCGAATTAAAGTGGATTCGGGTTATTTGTAGTTAGACGAAAATATTGATATATTGTACGTTCAAAATAAATAATGGGTGAATGAAAAATTTGTTCTCAAAGTAGCTTTTGTTCCACATTGGTTGGGAAGGTGGATTTGCACCACTATTTATACAAGAGTCCTTTTATAGCTTTTTGACTTGTATAGCATAAAATCTTTCTCGCGCGCAAGGATACAAATCAAATCCCAAAATGAGTCTCGTGTACTTCGTGGGTTTGTATTTTCTCCATTTTCTTAAAATTTTTAAGACTATATTCCTACCGCTCACCTGTACCCAAAAGTGACATTGTGTGAATTAATAAATTTTGTGACTTTCTGATACGAAAATCATGCTGGTCTGCACAAGTTAGGCATTAATAAAGGAGATATTCTTTTGGGGAAACAAAACTAGATAAGCTGGGTCTAACATGTCCCTTTGTCCGAGACGTGGAGAGAGACAGTCTGTTTGGTACTGTAGTTTCTTTGTCCGCTTCCTTAGCTTCTCCCCCAGCCCAAACAAGTGACAACCATTCCTCCACTGTTTCTTTCTTTCTTTTCACTCTCACTTGTGCTGCCCCTGCCTGCAATGCAATGAACTCATGCTGTGCAAACGCCTCCTAGATTCTCCCTCCTCTCAACAATGGATTTCGGGTTAATGACGGCCCGGCAACAGTCTGATGAACCCCCAGGCGGCCATGGATCTGAAAGACCCGCACCGCCTTCTAAAGTTCCCAGCTTTTTATGGAGATCTGCGGACAGCGTGCCTGGAAAACTCACCATGCTTAGTTTCTCCTCCAAGTCTGAAGAAATCCCCTTTCTTTCTTCTGCGCCTGCTGGGGAAGATTCATCTAAAACCATTTGTTTCCCGCTTTTCCAGTCCCACCAGAAACGCGGTCCCCATTCTGCCGCCGCTTCTTCAGGTATGTATATTTGCACATGTTTTAGCCCTGTGCTGCTAGCTAGATTTACTGAAGAAATTATTAACAGAAATGCAAGATAGAGAGAGAGAGAGAAAAAAAAATTTGAAATTTTAGATTGTCAATATGCAAAATGATGGATCAGTTACTTCTAATGGAGAGAAATAGAGAATACTGCTGTGATTTTCCATCATTTCTGAACAAAACCAAAAAGTTACTAAGATGAATAGAACAGGAAACCTGAGAAGACTTGCTTGGTTGGTCAACCTTTGATGTCCGGCACAAATTTTATCTTCTCCTTTAGTGAAAGTTGACCAACTTGGCTAGGTACTTGTGTATACTAGATTACTAGGTTGATTAATTTGGTTGGATTTTTGCGGTTAGTAAGTTAATAGCCCGGCCAACCTGACTGGTTTACTGTAATTATTAAGTCAACAGTCTAATCAACTTGTTAGGATGTTCTTGGTTTGCACTTTAACTCGGTGATTTTCTTGTGATGAATTTAGCTTTGAATCTTCATTCTTCAGCTTATGCGATTGGAGGTTTGAATGAAAGCTTAAGGGGGGGTTCTGCTCGGATCAGTGGACCATTCACTCCATCACAGTGGATGGAACTGGAACATCAGGCCTTGATCTACAAGCACATGGTGGCGAATGTTCCAATTCCTTCTAATCTCCTCATTCCCCTCATGAAATCGCTAAACCCCTATGCGTTTTCTGGCTTATCCCCTGGATCTTACGCCCCCAATTGTGAGTTTTCTTCCCAAACTAGTACTTGGATTGCACAAGGGCAAGTAAAACCTGTTTTCGGTTTTGGCTGGTATATGTAGTAATGCTGAGCAGTTTTAAGTTGGATAACTAAAGCTTTAAGGTTGTTATATGAATTGTTAGGATATATGGACAATGTTTTCTTTCCTAATTTTGCCGTTTTGTCAGCAAGCATCCTCGGCTGTGCTCTTAATCTCGCTTGGTTTTCTGCAACTTCAACGATATGATTAGTATATATGTTTGGTTTACAAGGCTTTGCTTCTTTCTAGTACTTAGCTTGTGTACATTGATTAAATTGGTGGTCTCTCTCTCTAGCTCTTGTCTTTCTCATATTTTTGTATACGTTCTCTTCTGCAGGGGGGTGGGGTGCATTCCATCTCGGTTTTTCTGCAAACACTGACCCCGAACCCGGGAGGTGTCGTCGAACTGATGGAAAAAAATGGCGGTGCTCGAGAGATGCTGTTCCCGATCAGAAGTACTGTGAAAGGCACATCAACAGAGGCCGCCATCGTTCAAGAAAGCCTGTGGAAGGCCAGACTGGCCATGCTGTATCGGGATCCACCACTTCAAAGGTATCCCCAATCGCTTCCTCCTCTGCATCAGCAGCATCGGTGATATCCTGTGATGGCACGTCCAACAGCTTCGGTGCCATGAAGCACCAGTTCAATAACAGTAAGCCTAGCCCTGCAAATCCTTCCACTGACCATCTCATAAACAACAGGTAACGACGCTTTCTATCACACATCTTTTGTAGTATAAATTCATATTGTTTTGAACTTTGTTACGCCCGCACGCCAACCTATCAGATTCAATTTTAGATGGTAGTATGGTACATACCGAGTCACTTTTCTTTCTTATTTACTTCAATCAAAGCAAGTCCAATAATGATCTTGTCTTTACTTTAGTCCCTCTCTTTTAGGAAGAAATTGTCATGAGCTTTTTCTTTCTACCCTTTCATTAACTTTGTAACATCGTTTTATCTGATTAACGAGAACTTGTATGGCAGAACGCAAGACCACTCTGTGATATCTCCAAGCTTCGTCAATTTGAAGTCCAAAGACTCGACAATGTCCATCCAGAAGCAACACAACCCTTACAAAGAATCCTCCCAGCAGTTGGGTTTTGGATTTCCATCCTCAGATTCTGTTCCAAATCCTCTGCAAAGAAGGCCCTTTGTGAATTGCCATAACTCCGATACCCTTCTTGATTTCACCGGCCAAGCGTCCCATGAACAGCATCTAGTACACCATTTCATGGACGGCTGGACCAAGGAACAGTCTACCTGCGCTCACGCCTCCTGGCCAACGGAGCTGAAATCAGACTGGACTCAGCTCTCGATGTCAATCCCCATGGCTTCCTCCGATTTCTCATCATCCTCAAGCTCTCCCCGGCAACAGAAACCCACCATTTCACCCCTGAGGCTATCACGCGAGCTTGAACCATTCCAAATGGGATTAGGAGTGAGCAATGGCATTGCTTCCCCAATTCCAGTAGCCTGGGGGAACTCGATGGGCGGTCCATTAGGCGAGGTCCTAAACAACACCTATACTAGCACGGGAGCCGGGAAAACCTCTCCTAATCTGAACCTAACCACAGAAATGTGGAGCATGGGGTCGTCCCCCACAGGCGTCCTGCAGAAATCGTCCTTCGTCTCGCTCTCAAACAGCAGCACAGCAAGTAGTCCCCAAGAAGGTTGAGAGTGGTAGAATGTGCAATGACATGGTTGGTTCAACTGTCATAAGTTCTTTGTCTATTCCATCACTGTGAAGAAACCAATCTGGAGAGGTTGAAGTTGATAACTAGTAATATTGACATTATTACTATTCCTGCTGTTTTACTACATTAACATTGCTTGCCACTTTGTGTAGTTGTCGTTGTAGCTTCTTAAAATAATGTTGAATATTCCTATATGTTTTATCAGACCTCGTATTTGTTTTTATCATTTGCCCTTTCTATTACTCTATTTATAAAACTCAAATAATTACACAGCTAAAAGCAAGGTATCCCTATCTGAAAGGGGTAAAGAGCACCATAAGACGCGCTTTTCAATTTACAAAAGACTAAAAACAAAGAAAAAGTGAAGATGGAAGGCTCAGACACGCACAAATAGGTCATCAAGTTAGAAAGAGTGTAAATGACAGTGATATCAGCATCGAGAAACTGATTTCTGTCTTCATCGCCTCCCACAAGCCCTCAACAACATAAACCAAAAGAAAATCATGGTAAATATTCGCCATGGAAGTATATTAAACTGAAGAAAAAGAAGGAAAAGGCGAGAAAGAATGGCTCTGAACACCCGCACAGAATCGCATACATGGTTCGTCAAATCAAATGAATAATAATGGCGGTTTCATGCGGCTGCCAGGGATTTTATACTCTGTGAAACCCTAATATTCGGCACCGTTTCTGTCCATATGATTAGGCCGGAAAGTGTTAATTGCAGATATAAAGGTCCATCTCAATGAAATTTTAAGCCCAACAAGTAGCCCAATATAAACGCCTAATCATGTTCTGATTAGGGGTGGACGTAATCCGGATTATCCGAACTAACACCTAGGAGTCAGCAACCATATAAATTGTTAATTGCAAGTGTAGAATATTTTTTGGACCAAGATTAACAATGTAAGATGGACTATGGTCCATGACATAACAATTGCGCGCTGATAAATTATTATATTATGTGACAAATTTTACTATGAACCATGGTTTATATAGCAACGTGAATGATGAAGTAAAATGAGTGAGATTTCGGTTTCATTTGACAATATACGTTATTGTATGAACTCTGTTTAGTAGTTTCATTTTTCACACACACCAATTTCATTTTATAATAATGATGAAGTATCATTTTAATTATACTTCATCTTCATTTGACAATATATGCTATTGCATGAGCTTTGTCTTCTTTTAGTTTTATTTTTCTTACATACATTAGTTTATTGAAGTATTATTTCAATTACACTTTAGGTTCATTTGACAATATATGTTATTGTATACACTATATGTTTTTTAGTTTCATTTTGTACACACACTAATTTCATTATAGTAACACTAAAATATCATTTTAATAAAATAATTTAATTACATGCACTTCAAGTTTATTTGATAATATCGTTATTGCGGCATGAGCAAATAATTTTTAATTTTATTTTTCACACACACACTACTAGTTTCATTATAGCAACACCAAATTAAATTAAAGTATCATTTTAATTCTACTAAAGTTTCATTTGACAATATATATATATATATATATATATATATATATATATATATATATATATATATATATATATATATATATATA